>NC_025701.1:2194151-2236773 GCF_000633955.1 Camelina sativa | reverse complement strand
GCCTGAGCGATTCCTTTCGAATTTGTACGTGGGAGGGAAAGTGATTAATGCCTCACGCATTCCTTGGAAGACTTTTCCAAGTTTCATCTCTGCTCTAAGTTGGTCTCTTTCTCTGAGCCAATCAAAGGATCGCTGTGAAATGAAGTCTCTTGCTTCATCATAGGATATACCAAACAGCCTATAGTTAAAATCGCCAAAAAATGTGACCATGTCTGCTGCTGCTAGATCAGACTTGGTTTCTTCAGCGCCGGTGCTTGGAATCTGGAAAGGAGCAAACAGCATAAACTTGGGACCAACCTTGTGAAGCAATGATATAATTTAAGTGTATAAGTAATGATGAGAACATACAGTGTTACTCTTTGTTGTATAAGCTGCTGTTGACACACCAGCTGCAACACAGAGGGCCCATGGCAAACCAGAAGAATAAAGTAGCCAAAATAAATATGTGGAAAAGCCAAGTGAGCAAGACAAAAACAGGTATGGCACCATACCAGCTGCAGTGTTATTTAGATTTTGTCCCCGGGAAAACACCATCAAACGAAAAATGTGATTGAAATCTGCGTTTCTGCGATTAACTGCTTCCAAATGTGCAGCCAAGTGGCAATTCACAAAGCACATAATTCGGTCATAAACTCTGATTCTCAGACCTACACCTCCCTGTTTGACATGTACGCAATTAATGTGTGTACGGGTTAGCAAGGTAGAAGAGAAGCTACACATTGCGGCAAAAGACTAAGCTTTTTCCTATGTAAAGTGGGTCATATGCATTGCAAGTAAGCAACAAATTTCATAAGATAACTTCCTCAATTGCATCTTCACAAGCACAAAAGAGACAAATGTACACTGAAGTGTGTATTTCATAATCAGATTTAAATAGTCAAAAATGAAGTGGAGATGAAGTAAGACATACCTTGTTGCCAATGGCACGGCCAAAGCCACATGGAACTGCTGCAACATCAAGATCTCCAACATGTGTTCTAATATCCTTCCTCGCCCTAAGTAGAAAAGTAAAAGTGAAAAAGAGTTAAGTGGGTCAATTATGGAAGATAAACAACTCCTTATGAAAAAGTGTTGGAAAGATAAGCCAGAGAATGCAACATGTCATAAGTGAACTTTCACTTACCAAAGAGATATCAGAAGTCCTGCCAACTGCCTTGAACCCATACGCTCGAAAGTCTTCTTTTCGTCAAGTGCTTTTCCAATTGCATCAATCCACCACTGCCCCACAGCACTTCCTTCAAGTCCAACCTACACAAGCAATCCAAATATGGTGTGAAACCAAATATGTAGATGACAGCATGATCGCATATAAATTGAAGTAAAATGTTCTAAAACATGCTAGTGAACGCCGTTCTCTCAATAACCAGATGCTCTACTGGATTTCATCTCTGACGGCAAAGTTCTAGTTCAAACAAAATCAAACTTGTAATAAAAGGAGTTACCGTTTCTTTAGCAGCAGACATAGCAAGGAAGCCTGCACCCATCTCCACCTCTTGCAACCCGACAACAACAATGCCCACATCTGAAGTGACAGAGCCCAGCCACGACATAAGTGCATCGTGTGAAGCCCGTCCTTGACCAACATTCCAGGTACCAATTAAAACTCTAACATTGTCTTGTCTGGCATATGAAGTTTCCTTCTGAGACAATTCCGTTCGGATTATATTGTCCAGGGGTCCTGGAGATGTCACATACCATCCTCGTACTCCACCATGAGTGGCCAGACTAAAAATGAAACCACCCCCTGCTGCTAGCTTAATAACTGGTTCATTGTGTGAAACCCAGCTTGAAATTAGCTTTCCGTCGGAATCCAAGACCTGGATGTAGCCACTTGCATAACCCACATATAGTCGATCACCAAAAGTGCAAAAGCACAAAACAGGACGTTGGTGGTGATTCACATCCCGCAAGCGGTTTCCATTTGCATCCCACTGAACAATGAGTCCACTTATGCTTCCAGTCCAAATTGTTCCATCTACAGCTAACACGATAGCCTCTGTCTTCCTAGTATCTTCCGAAAACGCTCCTGCACTTCTGGTGGCGACTCGGCGAACAGCTCCTGCAGCTCCCATTATGGCATTACGTGATCGCTGCAGAAAGCCCTGTGGTTTTTCCCTTTTTGAACCAGAGAAGAATTTCAGTTTCATCTCATCATCAACTTGTTGATCTTGTATAGGTGGCATGTCCACACGATTCTCAACTTGCCCCTCAACATTTAAAACTTTCAGAAGGTCTTTACTCCGAGCATCCCTGCGCACACAAACGTTTTACAATGATCAACAAGCCCAATGAAAAAGGAACAGTCCATCTGCTAATGTGCAAAAAAAAGCCTACCAGATTGAGAACGAGAGTGACTGCACAGCCCACACTTTAGCTTTTACTGAATCGGCTAACAAAAACTTGACCTCTGAGGAAGATATGCTACATGTCCCATTGACAGTAACTTGGCTCCTTAGGTCAATAGCAGACCTCTCCACTAATAACGCAGCCATGTGTTTCTCCTCCTGTTTAAGCAGAAGAGATTTCTCTAATGGATCCCAAGGCCATATTTTTATGACACCTCCTTCAGAACATGACCACATATCACCTACATCATAACCACAAGCATAAGCAAAGAAGAAAAAGAACATAATTTTCAGATCAATCAATCCTCGCAATCATAGACTGAATCGAGAGTAACTAACCATAAGAGCTAATGACAATGGAATTGACAGGACCACGATGAGCTTGCCACGAGATTCGTTCCTTGAAAGGCATCGGACCATCACCATCATGATCATCATTATCATCATCAGAAGGCTGATGGATCATATTCCAAGCCCTGATTTTACCATCCTTATGACCACTCCACAAAAGCTTGTTGCTTTCATCAGCCACCAAACACATAGTGGGAGAAGTAGTAACAGACTCATGAAAGGGGGCCGTATCCTCATCCCCTCGGCGAACCTGGCCACCAATCCCACACCCTGCCTCATACGCATCTTCCAAATTCCAAAACCTGACACCATTCTCTTGGCCAGCCCAAAGCTGCGTCTCCGTACAAGCAATGTTCCTCAAGAAATTCCCAGTCTGCGTCTCCCTCAACGGATGAGGCCTCAGCTCAAGACACGGCGGACGTCCTGGATGCACCGCCGCACGCACCGGAACCTTAAATATCCCGGAACCGCCTCCCGCGCCGATGAACTCCGGCAAAGGCTCGGTGTCGTCGTCCCCAACACCGACATTAGGAGGAGGATTAACGATGAGGTAATCCTCAGCTCCTCCTCCTCCTCCTCCGCCGTTTCCATCGCCGGCGTTATCTCCGCTAACGATGTTAGCCGCGGTGGAGAATTCGTCGTCGGAGGAGTCGAAATAAACGGTGTCGGATCCTAAAGTGGCGGATCTAGGAACCTCGTCGAGGCTGTGTTTGCGGATCTGGTGGTGAGGCTTTTGATCGAACTGTAAGCTAAAAGACTGCGTCTTTCGCCGCGGCGGAACAGGGACGAGTGTGGACAATGCCTTTTCGTCTTCCTCTTCGTTGATTAGCTGTGAATCCATGGATGATGATGATCAAAGGGAACGGAGGGAATGGGGAACGAATGGGGGAAGAGAAAGTAGAAGTCAGGAGAAAAGAGAATGAGAGGAAAGCACGTCGTGGTGTGGTTGGAGAGAGAAAGAGTAATAAGAGAAGAACAAGGAGAAGGATACATGACGACGACAAGTGTACGGAAGCGAAAGTCTTGGTCTTTGTTTGTTTCATTGAGTTTTTGGTTTTCTTCTTCTTCCTCTGATGAGCTTCTGAAAAAAAAAATGAAAAAAAAAAAGAATGTTCTGTTCTGTGATTCTCCAAGGAAGACGCAGTCAAAGATATTTAAAATATCAACTCCAGTCCTTGTCACGTTCGTTTGTTTTATTTTTATATAATTATGATTTATGCCCCTTAGGTTTCCGATTTCTCTCTTACGTTCAATGGCCGACTCACACAAACTATAGGCCCATTAAGCGAAGCCCAACCTTCACACTATATATATGCGGCGTTGGGGCGTTGGGACCGTTGGTATCTGTATATTATTTGTATTAGTTTTGTCAATTGATTTAGGAAATTTTTTTTTAGATACAAAAATATAAAGATGTAAATTTAATGTTATTATCTTAATTAGTGTTTTGGAAAATAACATTTTTAGATATAAAGATATGAAGATGTAAATTTTATGTAAATTTAATGTTATTATCTTAATTAGCTGTTTTGGAAAATAATATTTTTTTATATTATTATCTTAATTAGCTGTTTTGAAAAATAATAAAAAAATTTTAATACATGTCAACATTTCATCAGTATACTTGATATGTTTGTGTTATGATCTTGACTTGTGTGTGTCATGATCCTCTGTTAATAGCTATTATCATTCAAAAGACTTTTAAAGAGATCTTATTCATTGTCCATCTTTTTTTTTTTTTGACTCTCAAACTAGCAAGGCTCTTATCCCAACTAGTGTTTCCCTTTTCTCACTTGTGGTTTTGTTTGCCTAAAATTTGACCCCATATGTTAACTTTTTCTACTTGATGTTCATTTGTTTTTCAAGCAGCTTTACCGATGGTTTCCCCCCAGTGGCGATGTATACTCTTACATCGACGAGGAACTCGAGGGGTTCAAGGAGGAGTACCAGGGGTTCGACGAGGAGGACGAGGAAGCCAGAGTTGAGGCTCCTCTTGTTTCTTTTTAGGCGAATGCTACTACCATGGACCATGGTGAGTGAAGAAGCGCAACCAAAGGCCTGTTTTAATATCTGAAAACTAAAAGAGTGTAGGCTTTGTGAGAGGAAGACGTGAGGAAGAATAAATTAAGTTCTTGGTCGCAAACAAGCAATCATAACTCTGGATCTGCTAGCAAAAATTCAGAGTGGACAAATTTTTTTTAGGACCAAGTGGACAAATCATCATGAAACAAATTTGAATTGTATAGTCATGGAGTTTGGGAGAAAGAATATAATTTTATTATTAGTAGGTCATCAAATGGTAAAATAATATTCGGTTTGACAAAAGATTTTCTTTTAAAAAAGCACTTAAAATGATAATGAAGCAAGAGAAAGAGCCCTTATTTTCAAGTAGGGTTGCGTTGGAAACAAGAGAAAATGGGTTCACAATAAGTGAAGCAAGAGAGATGAGTCTAATTAGACTCCATAAGCCTATCCATTATGAGCTTCAATACCGCAGGAGCGTCAACCGTCACTGCCACTTTTATCGATGGTTTGTTTGACCACTCTGTCACTTCCTCAAACCTAACTCACAATTTTTGTTAAAAAATCACCACATATTGCATGATTTGTTCAGCCGATAAGTCCCAAAATATATAAACAGAGGGATATCTATACATTCTCTATAATATATAACTGTATATCATGAATGTATGTATGAAAAATCTTACTTCTTTAGATTGTTGTACAGTATAGTAAGTCCCCTAGTAATACCGCTTGTCTGCACTCTAGCAACTCCTTCTGTATAAGTGAACAGAGATGGAAGGAAAGCCGCTAGGATCGTCGCAGGATCATGAAGGTAGACACCTACCACCCACACACATACACAATAGAATAAAAGGTTAAGATAAAACATTGAGTCGCAGAAATTTCGTTATTGTTGTGTCTCTATACAAAATTACAAATGATTATCAACGCATACCTTGGATTTCGTAAGCCTCAAGATGATAAGCATAATACACATCAAGGATTTTACAGAGATATTGAGCTAATTTCCCATTCGATGATGCCAATTTGTCCTTGTCATCAGCTAAATCCAGCATAAACACCGGAAAGAAAAAATATCATCAAGTTGTGTATAACTATACTCTGTTTCTCTAAGTTCTTAGTCGCAACAAGCAGTCACAACTCAGAGGCAATAAGACATCAAACCAAGTAAAAGATGATATCCAAATAACCTGACATAATAACTTGATGGGTCACGTTGATCCCCACAGCAATTATATCGGCTCCACATGTGAATACAATATCTGCAGCTTCTGGATCTCCAAAAATCTACCCTAGCCAGAAAAATATGTGGAAACTAAGGTAATCAACTCTACTACACAATAAGATGTCATCATATTCAGTTTATGTATAAACTAATGTGTAAGAAGATCACACTACGAACTTACATTAGCTTCCGAAGCTGGATTTACATTTCCGTTTACTGCGAATGCTCCACCAAGAATCACAATTTGTCCGACATTTTTTGAAAACTCTGGATCAAGCTGAACAGCCTGCATCTCATGGTAAATGAAAATCTTCCATAAGATAAATAGGAATAGAGATTATGCAAGACCATAAAAGTGAAAAAAATTGCAGATGAGAAAGGACTTACCAAAGCAATATTTGTTAATGGTCCCAAAGCAACAACGGTGATCTCGCCAGGGTAAAGCTTTGCTTGTTCAACTAAGAACTCAGGTCCAGACTTTTCAATTGGCTTTCCTTTAGGTGGAGGGAAATATTGGTTACCAAGTCCATCTTTTCCATGAACGAAGTCAGCAATTCTAACCTTCTTTTCGTTCTTTACAAAAGAAAAGACAACAAATTAACAATGAAAAGACTAATAGATATGGAAAAAAAACAGAAACACAAATTAGCTAAGTCAAAACTGACTTATAATGCAGATCAGGTTTGGATTCTGCAATATTGGACAGACCAAAACGTTTTTGTCTACTCTCAAGAGGTAGACAAAACAGGCGGCGTGGAACATATCTATCTGTTCAAGAATGGCGACGTTCTGGTCTTAAAACTCCCTATGAATTTCCCACTATTATGTTCACTAAAGATCCTATGTTGAATCTTCAACACATTCTAACATTCATCTTTCTCATTCTCATAGTAACATATCAATGGCCATAGAGTGAAAAAAAAAAAACATACCATGAAAGTTTGATGTGTTCCTTCAGCAACAGGAATATCTGTCCTACCCGCAACCTCCAACTAGTAGATGCATATTGGCAAAAACAAAAGATGATTAGATTCATCTAAGAATGCAATAGATTCGATTTCATACATACAGTGAGATCCATATGAATAATAAAAAAGTGATACCAAATGCAAGGCGTTTCGAGTGGCGAGAGTGGTATACACGTTTCCAAAGATAGTAGTGAGGCCAATTACATCAACTTCAGGGGAGTTTAAAGCCACGAATATGGCCATTGCATCATCTACAATATATCATGATCAAATCCAGTCCAGTGATGATTAGAGACCTCTTTGAGTGAATTCTATTTCTAATTTTCTATCGATCAAACTCAGATCTCTAATTTCGAATCAGTAAACCGAGTAGTTCCACTTTAAGTAGAGATTCTCAGTAAAAAACCAAAATATTCAAAGACACAATAGAGAAACAGAGATCCGAGTTTTAATCGAATCCAATAAAGAAAAGGTGAGAGAGTATATACCGACCGATTCCAGGATCAGTATCGATGATGATCTTCTTGCGTTCTCCCATCGCGATCGGACTTCAACAACGCAAAGGCGAAGACTTTAAGGGACCCCAAATAAAAAAAAAAAAGCTAAATTTGCTTTCGTAATCCTAACTTTTTATATACTACACACATAAGAAGAAAAAAAAAAGAGTCTTTTGGAGTAAAAGTATATGATCTATGACTATAACACCACCGGATCATTAAAAAAGGTTTCTTTTTGCAGTCCAGTTTGCAAACGTGGGTTTGTTATCCTCTCTTTTTGGCTGTTTCTGTATATAGAAAAAAACGATTTTATTCAGTCACGTCTCTCATGAAACGAGTTGGGATCTTGTCTTTGAGACTCTCTCTCTCTATCTGAAAGAGGTGAAAAAAACAGAGACAGAGATTCCTTAACCGGTGTCGTTTCGCATCTTATTAAACCGGTTTAGTCTGTTTTTTACTACCTGGTTCATGATATTTTTTGGTTTAGACAAATATGTACCAAACCGAAAACTTTTTTAACAGCTCTGTTTTTAACAGAGACATTTTTGGGAAAAAAAAAAAAGTTAACAAGTAAGATTTGACAAAAAAAAAACTTGTTGATTTTAAAATTGAATAAATAGTTCGGAAAAATTCTACTTTTTGTATTCGGAAGATAACAAAATAATACGTTGGAGAGGAAACTAAACAGATGAGGATCTTAAAACTATTAAAGTTAGTGTTATCTATAAGTAAAAACAAAACATCATGAATATCTCTTTTTTTTTAAATTCACTATATATATTCTACCCAGTAAAAAAAATCACTATATATATTCTACCGAAAGAAAAATTCACTATTTATATATATATAAAAAAACTGTATGGCTAACTCTTTAAATGTGAAAACTCAAAACCCTTAACCAATTTAAAACGATCAAAAAATAATTTGTGATTAATAAAATTAGTAGATAAATTCAAATTTACTTCTCTAAACAGGAGAAAAAAACTTCAGAATACTTACTCTAAGTCTTAGATATATTTGAGAAAAATATATATATATATATATATATAAGTTTGTCTGTTAGCATAGCAGTTACTCGAGAAGCTGCACACATGGGGATGGAACGTCGTGTTGTGGAGGCAATAGAGAGGGAAGAGAGAGTCTTTATTCGATTTCCACGAAAGAAGAGAACCTTGAGGATTCTTGTCTCTTATCTCGAGATAGAGAGTTTTGCGACCGAAGAAGACCCTCCTAAAGCCGATACTTTTGACGTCCCATGCACGGAATCTTCATCAAACCCCACCGGAAACATCAAGAGATGTTCTCTTGGGCTTCCTCCTCCCACAGGACAACAACCTAAAAAAAGAAGACGCATGGCCAATGGTCGTTTTGAAGCGGGAGCCTCTTCTTCTGGGACGAGAGAGCCGACGCCGGAGTGGCTGGTGCAGTTGATGAGGGACAAGAAGGGCAAAGATCCAAGATATATCATAAAGAAGGGTTTGAAAGCAACCGATGTCCTTCCACACTTCCGTCGTCTCTCCATGCCTTTCACCGAGATAGAGGATCTTGAATTCTTGACACCCTCGGAAGAAAGTATCATACGAAGACATGCCAAAAAGCTTCGCGACGATGGACTAGCCTCGATACTCGTGGCTTCTGATCTAAAAGAATATAAATTGAAATTGGCGAGATGGAACATGGGGAAGAATCCTCCATACTTTTTGACTAGTGGGTGGAATCATGTGGTCAGCGATTACCAGCTAAAGAAAGGCCATAAGATTTGCCTCTGGTCGTTCCACGTTGGTAAGACACTCTATTTCGCTATGGTTCCTACTTCGCAAACTGAGTCTGGCGAATCGGGGGAGGATGAGCTCTGCGTTAGTAATCAAAGACAAAATTAGTGATGGTTTGCCTCACAAGTAAAGTATGCTAGGATTTTATTTTTCTTTATGATGGTTTTAGGGTTTGCCGGTGATTTTGTTTTTTTTTTCCCTTAGGATATATGCCTGATTTTATTAATTTATTTTAATTTTCATTAGGATGAGTCTCGAGATTGTCTTTAGGTACGGTGCTAAGCTACATTAAGTTTAGATATTTGATAATATCAACGATTTAAGGATTTTTGGCAACGATTATTTGATTAATGCATTTGTCTCTCAGGACAAATCATATTATACTATACTGTCAAGTTGTAAGATGTCAATCTATTTCCTTAATTATATAATAGGAGATCCTTTAATTTTAATTTGTTGGTTAGGACACTTGCCAATAAAAATAAAAATAAAGTCATGAAAACAAAACGAAATATATAAATTAGTTTCCACAAAACTTTATTGGACATAGTCCTTTTATATCTATGAAAATATTGAGAATAATTCTCATATATAAGATTTTTTATATAAAATTTTTCTTCCACTTCCACATGGTTCATGTGATACATACATTGTGCATCTCAAAAACCTATGAAGTTTCTTTTTCAAGCTACTCCTAAGTTCTCCTTTTTCAATTCCTTCTCTCCTTTATCTGTAGAAATTAGCTTAGATCGAATAAATCTGTATAATAATAATAATAAAAATAGTAATAATATGCCTCTTTACAATAACGGACAAAAAAAAAGAAAAAGAAACGAAGAAGCTAGGAATCAAATCTTACTAAACAGGACAAGTTAAAGAGGTTTTAGGAAGATATAGCTTCACAAGCAAAGGCAAAGCTAAAATATGTCTGCAACAGGAAATGTCGGACGGTTTTCACCATCACACGTTTCAATCTCCAAAACAAATACTAACACCTTATACATTCTCAAATCTCAAACCCAATTTTCTTGTTTCTTGAATCATCAATATCTCTGCTCATAAATCGAATATGCAGATCTCTTCTTCTTCTTCTTCTGCCAAATTGACCAATCTCCATATGATGAGATCTAGTAGTGATCACCAACATCAATGGAGACATAACTACAACTTGAAGCAGCTTTTTGTTCCAAGCTCTTGTCCAAACCTCTCTGTTTCTAACTCTCCTTTGAACCAAAGTGTCGCAGCTATAGTGTTCGGAGGAGGACCAGACCCTGAGCTTTATCCACTGAACAAAACAAGATCCAAAGGAGCAATCCCTATTGCTGCAAACTACAGACTTATCGATGCAGTCATCAGTAATTGCATCAACAGTGACATCACCAAGATCTATGCAATCACTCAGTTTAATTCCACTTCTCTCAATTCACATCTTTCCAGAGCTTACAGTGGATTTGGAATCGGAAAAGACAGATTCGTTGAAGTCATTGCCGCTTATCAGAGCCTTGAAGATCAAGGATGGTTTCAGGTTTAGTAACACTCAAATAAAATTTCCCCTGTTTTTAGATCTGTTTCTTGTTACTCACGAAATCTTTGTTTCTCTGTGTGTGTTACAAAAGGGATCTGCTGATGCGATAAGAAGGTGCTTGTGGGTATTTGAAGAGTTTCCAGTGACTGAGTTCTTGGTTCTTCCTGGATATCATCTCTACAAAATGGATTACAAGACGCTAATCGAGGATCATAGAAGAAGTAGAGCGGATATAACCATTGTTGGACTAAGCTCTGCTACAGACCATGACTCTGGTTTTGGCTTCATGGAAGTTGATTCCACGAATCACGTCACCAGATTCACTATCAAACCTGAGAAGGGTCAACAAGATATTGTCTCTGTAAGTTAGATATCTCTATAATGTTCTGTGTTATTCAGAATCATCTGGCCACTAATGTTATAGTGCAGATGGAAAACAGAACAACAACAACAAATGAAGGAACTTCTTCTTGTGTCCCAAGCACAGGGATTTACGTGATCGGTCGAGAACAGATGGTGAAGCTTCTGAGAGAATGTTTGGTAAAAGCGAAAGACTTGGCCAGCGAAATCATTCCTGGTGCGATCTCTGAAGGAATGAAGGTAAGAGATATGAGAGAGACCAGACAAGAAGAAGCAATATCCCTAGGCTATATAGATTTTGTCTGAAATTNAAAATAAAAATTTGCCCTGTTTTTAGATCTATTTCTTGTTATTCACGAAATCTTTGTTTCTCTGTGTGTGTTACAAAAGGGAACTGCTGATGCGATAAGAAGGTGCTTGTGGGTATTTGAAGAGTTTCCAGTGACTGAGTTCTTGGTTCTTCCTGGATATCATCTCTACAAAATGGATTACAAGACGCTAATCGAGGATCATAGAAGAAGTAGAGCGGATATAACCATTGTTGGACTAAGCTCTGCTACAGACCATGACTCTGGTTTTGGCTTCATGGAAGTTGATTCCACGAATCACGTCACCAGATTCACTATCAAACCTGAGAAGGGTCAACAAGATATTGTCTCTGTAAGTTAGATATCTCTATAATGTTCTGTGTTATTCAGAATCATCTGGCCACTAATGTTATAGTGCAGATGGAAAACAGAACAACAACAACAAATGAAGGAACTTCTTCTTGTGTCCCAAGCACAGGGATTTACGTGATCGGTCGAGAACAGATGGTGAAGCTTCTGAGAGAATGTTTGGTAAAAGCGAAAGACTTGGCCAGCGAAATCATTCCTGGTGCGATCTCTGAAGGAATGAAGGTAAGAGATATGAGAGAGACCAGACAAGAAGAAGCAATATCCCTAGGCTATATAGATTTTGTCTGAAATTCTGTTTTTCAGGTGAAAGCTCATATGTTTGATGGATATTGGGAAGATGTGAAGAGCGTTGGAGCTTACTACAGAGCTAATATGGATAGTATAAAGAGGTGTAGATTGAGACTCAATTAATGTAAAATATTTGTGAGACCTAAAATGACTCTAAATGAGATAACTTGTGATTCAAGTCAACGTTTATCTTCTTGTAGTAACAGATTCTACGACAGACAATGTCCGCTGTACACAATGCCTCGGTGTTTGCCTCCAAGCTCCATGAGTGAAGCTGTAATAACCGACAGTATTATCGGAGACGGTTGCATTCTCGATGTAATTTGTAAAACTCTCTTTCAAATCCTTTAAAACCCTAGTAGACAGTGTTGATCAAAAGCTTTTATAAAGGTTTTCTTATTCTTGTATGCGATGGGCTTGAGAGCAGAGATGTGTCATCAGAGGATCGGTGGTTGGAATGAGAACAAGAATCGCTGATGAAGTGATTGTAGAGGATTCAATTATCGTCGGTTCTGATATATATGAGGTAATTAAACCGGGTTTCTTGGATCGAAATAAGACTAATGAATCCCATATTGTAATGTTTCAAATCACAGTTTTTCTGACGAATTGTGTTTACAGATGGAAGAAGACGTAAGAAGAAAAATGAGGGAGAAGAAGATAGATATTCGAATAGGGATCGGTGAAAAGAGTCAAATACGAAGAGCCATTGTTGATAAAAATGCCAGGATTGGTAAAAACGTTATGGTAACTATTTCCTAATATAACAAATACTCAATTTAGCCTCTCTTCTTTGGATGTATATTTTTCCAATTTCTATAGTCTCAATTTCTTATAAATAATAAATACGATTCACAGATTATCAACAGAGACAATGTTGAGGAAGGAAACAGAGAAGCTGAAGGATACGTTATAAGAGACGGAATCATTGTCATACTTCGAAACGCAGTGATCCCAGACAACTCCATCCTCTGAAAGTTTTTCTATCATGACAAAATTCATCATTTTTCTACCATTTTTTAAAATGTAATAAACTGCACATTTCACCCCACAAAAAAAAAAAATTGAAATTCATATGTAAACGTCAAAGAGCCAAAGAGCCTGTTAATTCAAACAATTACATTTCACAATAACGTTTTAACTAAAATGATGATAGAGGGCATGGAACATCAACATGTGGCCTCATTGATCTCACAAGTCAGAAGCAACAGATCAACCGGAAGAATAGCTCATTCTGAATTCTCCATCTTTCTTCGAACAGATTCTTCAGGGGAACTAGAGTTTCTTGAAGAACATAAACAATCTTGACTTCTTGAGCACCATTACATGAACCATAGCCTCAGAATCATAAACCATATGACTTAAAGCCAGTCAATGTTTTTTTTGAATGATAGCCAGAATTGCAGGTATCGAACGTCCTTGAAAAGGGAGGCGCTACATGCGCTTAAACATTTCAACAATCTCAAAATGTTGCCGGTTCTCACATAGCATAATCATACTTGCTAAAGTTCACAGATCAAGCAGCGGTAGTTATATGATTTAACGTTTGTTACTACTTAAATGCTCAAGTATCTCAACAACATCCAAGGCTCCAGAACAGACAGACTCAGCCAAGGCTTTCCACACAGAAGACTCCGGCACCATATCCTGACTAACCATTTCTTCTAACCACATCACTGCTTCATATCGCCGGTCCATATCACAAAGACCTTTTATCATTACATTGTAAGTTTCAGCACCAGGAAAGAATGATTTTATCAACATCTCCTCCATGACCTGACCCGCTTCAAGAAATTGACCATCTCGACACAAACCATCTACTAAATTTTGATATGTTTCTTCGTTCGCTACACAAGAGACTTGTTTAGACATCTTTTTGAGATATCCAACAGCCTCCATGGATTTTCCTTCATCGCATAAACCTTTTATAAGCAAATTATACACTCCAACTGTTGGAAGGCAATGACCTTCCATCATCTCCTTATTGATTACAGTAACTGCTTCTTCCAGCTTCCTGGCTTTACACAGTGCTCTAACCTTGGCCCCGTAAATAAATGGTGTTGGCTCAAAGCCTTTTCTTCGCATTGCAAGAAGCACCTCTTCACCTTCAACAAGCTTACCTTCCTCAAAAAGATCAGTAGCCATGGCACTATAGCTATCCAAACTAGGAATTGCGCCTCGGATCAAAGTCTCGGTTAACAGTCGTTTCACCCGCTCTATACCTTCACTGGTACTCTCCCAGTGACCAGCTTCGATATGATGGTAACATCGTTTTGGAGCCTTAAGTCCTTTTCTTAAGATCTTACCAAGAATTTCAATAGCCTCATCAACCTCCCCAGCATCACACAACGCATCCAATAGAATTCTATAAACCACAATGTCCTCACCTGAACCTTTCTGTGAGATCCTCCAGAACATTGAATACAACAAATGAGTGGCTTCATCAAGTTTCCCCTCTAGACAAAACCCCTTCATCAAAATCCTGTAACTGTCTCTGTCAGGATAACAACCCTGGTAATTCATCTCTTGAAAAACCTGAGACGCCAAGTCAGAACGACTGACCTGACAAAGAACCTTCATAAGCAAATTCAGAGCCGTAATACGAGAATTCACCTCCCACCCATAACAATACTTCCTGAATACATGACAAGCAGCTTCGAGCTCAGATTCTTTAACCATCTCCTGTAAAAGAGTATCAAAGGAAAGAGTCCAGTTCACACAATTGAACTCATGGAGGCTCTTGAAGAGAGAAACAGCATCGTCCAGCCTTCCTGCTCTGGAGAATGTACGGATCGCAGATGCAAAAACAGAATCTTTACATTCACAAGAATCATCCTTCATTCTCTCAATCACATATCTCATCTCCAACACACGATTGGATTTACCAAGGATATCAATCATAGTGGCATACACCGTACCATTGTGACCGTAACTCGGAAACCTCTCTTTTGCTTCCTCAAAAAGTTTAAGTGCTGTTACTGGGTTCTTCTGCTTCTTTAGGATTTGTGAAAGAAGACTTGGCGTTAGAACTCTTGGCCATCGAACACTCATAATAAATCCTTTCAATCAGAAACCTCTTCAGGTAGTAGTAAAATCAAAGGAATCAAATTTCCTGCACTAAAGCATCTCATCAGCTTAAAGATGACGTTTTTTGCAATAAATTCGCCATGGAAAAGTAATGAAGCAATTGAAAGTGTACCTGGAGATTTCAGTATCGGATTTTAGGGATCGATCTTGTTGAAGTATCAGTCTCGTAAGAACAAATGAAAAATACAGACTTTGGAAGAGAACGAAGTTATGACATTTTTTGTTTGTAAGGTCCGGTAAATAATGAATATTTACACTTTGACCCAATAACTTTTAACTATTCATACAAAAGACCACAAACTTCAGCATGTAAGTATTACAACCCATAACTACTACAAAGCAAAGTACAACAATCAAATTTCGAAACTTTCTCCGTTTATCGATCTTGAAGAGCGCCATGAACTGTATTACACATCCCAGGATTCTTCAAACACCACAATGGCTGAATTGGTTCAGCTCCAATCCCTCTAATTACCATCCTATGCCTCCACAGGTGTAACCTGTCCACAGCTTTACCACACCTCTTAACACCTTTCTCGTCTCTATTCCCTGACCACAAGCTCTCTGCCAAAGCAGAGGCACGTGGCCAAAGCCGTGAGTCTAAAACCGTCGAATCAGCTTGCTCTGACCATAACGCAACTTCTCCTCCTAGTACCAGCTTCCTCTCTTCCTCATCGAGCAAACCATCAGTTATATCATAGTTGTATATGCTCTGCCACGTCTTGAAAGGTGCACACCAAGACCCACCACCTCCTCCTCGCTGATCATATATACTATCATTCCCTAGAAACCCGCCGTGACCACAGTCTAAGTAGTAGAACTCTGATGAAGAGACAATTACTCTGTAACCAGCAGCTACGATTCTCTTTGTGTTCTCAGGACCGTTATTCCAAGTCTGTAAGATTGTGTGCTCTTTTGGTAGAACCGATGGATCCACCTTGATTTGTGCATCCAGCAGAACATCTTCCCAGTAAACAACTGTACGGTTCTTTGACACTATGTAAGGTAATGTGGAGTTTATGTACTTTTCAAGAAGCTGACTTAGTGTTCCACCAGAGGACAAGAAAGAATTGATGGCAGGATCAGTTTTCCAACAGCCTGGGATGACTTCATCACCACCTCCATGGAAGAACGATTCTGGAAATTGCTTAACAACATCTTGTATGACGTTTCTAACAACATCATATGTTTTAGGACTCAAGGGGTTAAGCTGACCAGTCCCTGGTTCACTAGCTAACCGCTCATCCCAACTTTTACCAGCAGGCCACCAAAACATGTTGGCACATGTCACAATTTCCGGGTAAGCTTCTCCCCATGATCCTGTATGGCCTGTCATGTTTAACAGTATCCATTAGAAACCAAGCTAATTTTCTTGTGCAAGAGAAAATCAAGCATTGATTGACTCACCAGGAGTGTCTATTTCAGGAAGTACTCTAACTCCATGCTCAAAACCATACTGAACAATCTTTGAGACATCCTTAGGAGTGTATACCATGTCTAGTCCATAAGATCCTTTTGCAGCGAGTGAAGGTTCAGAAGGAAGCACTAACGGAAAAGATTGCGAGTCAGTGATATGCCAATGGAACACATTGAGTTTGTTTGCACTCATGGCCTTAATTGTTCTCATTATATCATCTACTCCATAGTAATTCCTGGATGTGTCGAGCAAAACGCCTCTGTGGCCAAACAGAGGAGAATCTTGAATAGAAATTCCAACTGGTAAGTACAAATCAGGAGATGTTCCCCAAATCATCTGAGAGAATGTCTCAAGGCCACGCATAGCTCCCCAAACCGAGCGAGCTAACAAGTGGGCAGAAGAGCTGCCAATGGGGATGGATAGGTTATAAGACTCATCAACACCATGGTGAAGCGGAAGAGAAAGATCAGTAACAATGACTTTAAGGTTGCTCAAGGTGTAACCTTTCATAAGTTTGACAGGATGTGTAACGAGTGGCGAGTAGTTCTCAGAGCGGACCAGGTTGAGATAACGTGTTACAGAGGCTGAAAGGTATTGGTGTTTAGGGGCAATGATGGTGAATTCTGGAGAGAGGACAACGGCTTTATGTTGAGGCCATGAGAGATATCTTGGCTTTGGCCAAATGTTGATAGGTGTCGAAGTGGAGAGCAATGGCGAAACGAAGAAGAGTAATGGGATTAGAATGACATGAGACTTGGAAAGAGTCACCATGTTCACAGTATAAGACAGTAATGATGTTCTTGAATCAATCTACTACTGCTAATGGACTTTCGAAAATCTGCACACAAAACAAAAACAAAAATTGAAGGATGCATAACAGATCAAAACAACAGCATCAAGAACAAAGACAAGTATGAGTGGGCAAAAACTATAACTACTACTAGACTAATAAACAAGAAGTAGCATCATCTAAGATCCCAAGTGCTAAAGTATTGAACTTTAATGACTTCAAAAGGCATTCTGAAGCAAACCCTAGATGATAATTGGGATTCGGCAGCCAAAGTAATCGCCTTTTCTTCAAATCTCCATAGAAGAGATGAGAGAACTTATTGGAATTGCGGAAAAGAAAAGAAAAAAACGAAGTAAAGGGGAAGAAGAGAGAAACTGTCACAGAGGAAGTCTAGCAATGGAGGCGAAAGACGACGAAACGAACACTAACAATGTCATTCATAGAAGCTTCTCCGGGAGAATTTTGGGTTAGAGAAATTGATATCGCTTCACTCTTACTAAGGCAATCTTCTTCTTCTGTCGCTTTCTCGATTAGTGTGGACTGGATTCATAGTTGCATTTTACTAATATATTTATTTGTTTCTGTTTTTTGTGCAACGTAGAGTATAATTAACAATTTAAATATTCGACTTATATAGGTTAAAAAATAATACATTAACAATAGGCTAAAACTATTAAGACAAGAAAAAACAAACAATCTATGATTTTTTTTTTTTTTAAATCATCCCTGCTATATATAGTATATAGTTATATACACGCGATAGTACTTCTAGAAAATTAAAAAAGGTTGACTATATTGATTTATCATTCTATTTTGCATATGGTTATATGCATATTTGATATCAAAGTTACATTGATGTCCTAAATGTTAAATTAATAATTTTATAAAAGATTTTTTTTTTTTTTAAAATTATACATGTAGAAGAACGATTTTGTAGTCCTAGATTTGTCATCGATAGTACCCCACACTAAATTAGGATGAGCGGTTGACCAAATAAGACCAAATCTGTAACTGTAAGTACGTTTAGAACTCGATCGGACAAAAATGTGTTGAATCAGGTGTTCATTTTCAACCAGCCGTTTAAAAAGGCACTACCAGCAAAAACACACATAAGTCCATCCAAAAATGAATGGTTAATGATTTCCCCAATGACAACTAATACATCATCTATAATTAGCCATCACGTTTGAAACCAAAACGTAGAAAAATGGTTGTGAATTAGTTGTTTTTGCAGTTAACACGTTTATATGAACCCAACTTTGGGTTCATACGAAACGTTGGGTTCAATCAGATAGGTTCGTCAGTATTTTGGGGGATTTCGACTAGCCATCGAGCGATGTCTTCCGACCCCTTTAATACGACGGAACCTAAGTATGAAATTGAGGAGTCGCGTTTTGGAAAGATCGTGTGTTACGATCAACAACTTCTCTTTGAAAAAAGAGAACAAAAGGGATGGGAGAGCGGAAGTACGCTCGCTTCTTCCCTTCCCTTCTTCATAACACAACTCTTTGTCGCGAACCTAAGCTACCGCATCATCTACTATATAACCCGACCCCTTTATCTTCCTCCTTTCGTTGCTCAGATCCTTGTGCGTATGCAAAATTTCATACTTATATATTTTGCAACATCAGTTTTTTTTTATATATTTTTTTGGCTCTTTAGTTCTGTGTTTTAATTTTTTTTGTTTCTTTCTGAATTGTATTTTTTGCAGTGTGGTTTATTGTTTAGCCCAAGTGTGCTTGGCAACGTAGATATTGTAATCCAACATATATTCCCCTACAGATTCACAATGGTTCTTGAAACATTCGCAAACTTGGCTCTCGTCTACAACATCTTCCTTCTTGGTCTAGGGATGGACCTGAGGATGGTGAAGATTACCGAGTTCAAACCAGTCATCATCGCCTTTGCAGGACTTTTCGTCGCTTTACCAGTTGGTGCCGCCCTTTACTATCTTCGGGGCAATGGCCATCCAGACAAGATCATCGCTGGTTGTGTCTTCTGGTCTGTCTCTTTAGCCTGTACCAACTTCCCTGACCTGGCTAGGATCCTTGCGGATCTTAAGCTGTTGCGGTCCGATATGGGCCGTACGGCCATGTGTGCTGCCATTATCACTGATTTGTGCACATGGGTTCTCCTTGTTTTCGGGTTCGCTTCTTTTACCAAAGCAGGTAATTAAAGTATCCTACAATATATAATTAGTAAACAATATTTGGGACCACAAGCCAGAACCTATAATCGTTAAACAAATTTTATTCCACCGGACGAAAATGGAATGAATCCTGCATTTAATCTTATCTTTTTTTTTTTCTTCTCAAAAATAATAAGTAGAAAACAAAAATATGCATAGTACGTAATTCAATAATTTCTTCTGTTCTTTTCTTTTTTTTCTTTTCCTTTTGTGCATGGTTAAAAAAGGGTCATGGAACATTAGGATGCCCTACGTGATGTTCGCCACTGGAATTTTCGTCGTCTTCTGCATCTTTGTGCTGCGTCCGGGAATTAAATGGATCTTCTCCAAGACCGTGAAGGCAGGTCACGTTGGAGACACTCACGTTTGGTTCGTTTTAGGAGGTGTGGTCCTATGCGGCCTGATCACGGACGCATGCGGGGTCCACTCCATAACCGGGGCATTCCTGTTCGGTCTCTCCATCCCGCACGACCACATCATACGTAACATGATCGAGGAGAAGCTCCATGACTTCCTCGCCGGGATTCTTATGCCTCTCTTCTATATCATTTGTGGGTTACGAGCAGATATTAGTTTCATGCTCCAGTACACTGACAAGTTCATAATGGCATTTGTTATTTGCTCTTCCTTCTTGGTAAAAATCGTGACTACTGTGATCGTCTCTTTATTCATGCGTATGCCTATGCGTGACGCATTCGCTATGGGGGCCCTTATGAACACCAAGGGAACTTTATCGCTCGTCGTTCTTAATGCTGGTCGTGATACCAAGGTACTAATTGATCCATCAATTTTCACATTGTGGCTAGCTATATGATACTTTTTGAGTCTAGCTAGGACAAGGCAAAATTGGATGAGTGAAACATGAATATAATAGTAGTAGACAGATATTTCATTAATTAGTATCTTAAATTAAGTATTCAATAGCCTGCATACAAAATTGAATTCGAATGGTTAATTACATTAATCATCATTCACCTTATTACATTAATAGACAGAAATTTCATTAATCATCATATTCACCTTATTCGTCCTATTTTATCATCTACTAGTTACACTCATTGTCACTTACATTTATGCCCATGCAATATAGCACAGTCTAGTATATATTGTAAAATTTGTTCATAATATAAAAGAGTTGTCAACAATATTTTCTTGTTTTTTAAGAAATAGTAAACCGCTAAATTCTATTTTATTTATTTCTCTGTCTATTAAAAAACCATTACAGGCGCTGGATAGTCCAATGTACACCCATATGACGATCGCTCTTCTAGTGATGTCACTAGTGGTCGAGCCTCTTCTCGCAGTTACATACAAGCCCAAGAGAAAACTGGCTCATTACAAGCACCGTACGGTCCAAAAGATTAAAGGAGAAACAGAGTTCCGCGTCTTAGCTTGCGTCCATATTCTCCCCAATGTCTCTGGGATCGCCAATCTCTTACAAGTCTCAAACCCAACCAAACAATCACCTCTCAATGTCTTCGCCATTCACCTCGTGGAGCTGACCGGTCGGACCACAGCCTCGCTGCTAATCATGAACGACGAATGCAAACCGAAAGCTAACTTCTCGGACAGAGTCAGAGCGGACTCCGACCAAATCGCTGAGAACTTCGAAGCTATGGAAGTAAACAACGACGCTATGATGGTTCAGACCATCACCGCCGTCTCGCCCTACACAACGATGCACGAAGACATATGCGCGTTAGCCGAGGACAAGCGAGTCTGTTTCATCATATTGCCTTACCACAAACACTTGACACCGGACGGTCGGATGGGAGAAGGAAACTCTTCCCACGCCGACATTAACCAAAACGTTTTGAACCACGCTCCTTGCTCAGTCGGGATTTTAGTGGACCGTGGCATGGCCATGGTCCGGTCTGAGTCGTTCCGTGGAGAAGCAGTGAAAAGAGAAGTCGCGATGCTCTTCGTGGGTGGTCCAGACGACCGTGAGGCGTTATCGTACGCTTGGCGGATGGTCGGACAACACGTGATTAAGCTCATTGTTGTAAGATTCGTCCCGGGACGCGAAGCTCTACTATCGTCCGGGAAAGTTGCGGCGGAGTACGAGAGGGAGAAACAAGTAGACGATGAGTGCATCTACGAGTTTAATTTCAAGACAATGAACGATTCTTCCGTTAAATATATCGAGAAAGTGGTGAACGATGGTCAAGACACGATCTCTACTATCAGAGACATGGAAGACAATAACTCGTATGATCTCTACGTTGTCGGAAGAGGATATAACTCGGATTCTCCGGTGACAGCCGGTTTAAACGATTGGAGCAGTAGCCCTGAGCTAGGCACAATAGGGGACACATTAGCTTCGTCGAATTTCACAATGCATGCTTCGGTTTTAGTCATTCAACAATACTCTGCCGTTAACAGACAAGCCGCAGCCGCAGCAGCCACCGGAACAACCGTTCCCGGTAACAATCAAGAATCCGTTGATGGTGGGGCTAAGATAAATCGTGATGCTGAGGCGCCATTTATGAAGTCTATGTATGATGACGAGGAGGAAGATGAAGAAGAGGAGCACCAATATGGAAGTCATAGGTGATGAGTTTCATACATATATACGCTCGTTGATTCTTTTTTTTTAATTCTTTCCTATTAGCCAAAGAGAATGTGAATGATCATGAAAATTCAGTTTGGAGAATTTCCAATTTTCTTACTGAGAAGCGATTAATTTTAATATTCTCAATACCATTACTATATTCTCTTTCTCTTTTTTTATCCATTCTGTTAATATTCTCAATACCATTACTCGTTGATACCTGATACTATACTAAAAACGAAAAATCATCATTGCTTGAATTGAAGAGGATATACTCTTTTTGATTAATTCAAATATTGCAAATAAAATAGTTTATCTTCCAAAATCATACTATGTTGGAGGAAAAAAGATAAAAATGTTTTCAGTTTCTACAACATTTTTGTTTTTCTTCTCTGCAAGCAAAAAATCATTTTATTTTCTCCATCAACGATTCCCATATCCCGAGATTATTCAACATTCCCTTAATAGAGTACAGATAACAAATTTCGGGATTTGTTTATGCTTTTTTTGTCATTTTGTCGTTATGGGTAAGAATTAAAAATTGGATATCTGTAGAAATCTCATATACCATATACGTAAATATTCTGCGTATATATTAAGTAGCTAAATCACGATAAATCTGCAGAATGAACTACTCCTTTCTATATTTGGTTTTACAAAGACTAAGACCAATTTAACTATAATCCTTAAATCTCTCCTACGAGATCTCTTCTTAAAAGTTATTTCTTGATAAACCTTTTTTTCTTTCTCTTTACTCACTTAAAAGTTATTTTGAGTAAATTTTTAGATTTTTATGCCTTGACGTAACATTAAAAGAGGGGGGAAAAATAAAGAAAAATAAAAAAGCATATTTTATCAAACAAAACAAAAGGTAATTGATCTCGAAACCCTATGTTTGTTCTTTGGAGTCGTCCGAGAAATGTTCAGTTTCTGTTAATCCGCAAAGACTTTTTCATCTCTATCTATGCGTATGTTTGGTTTTGTCTCCACAAACATGTCTCATTAATGTTTCTTTTTGTCTTTTTTTTTATTACTCAAATATTTTAATAAAACATTCAAAATTCAATTTTGTTTTTGGGAATAAGCTAAACTTTTCTCTCTACAAATCAATTTAAAAGGGTGTGTAACAAAAGAGAACGAAAGCCCTTGTTTTAGTCCGATCTTTTGTACCTTTCTTGTCTGAAAAGCGGAGAAGTGAGCTCTTTGAGAGTTTTTTTCGTATTGTTTAAAAGGACTAAGTAGCTTTGGCTTATATAAGTTCTTTTGAAAAAGACAGAGAATAAAATTGAAGAACAAAAAACAAAAGAGAAAGAGAGATGGAAAGTAATGGTGGAGGAGGAGAAGTAAGAAGAGTGAATTTAGTTTATTTCCTTAGCCGTTCCGGTCATGTTGACCATCCTCATCTCTTGCGTGTTCATCATCTCTCTCGTAATAGAGTCTTTCTTCGAGGTTAATCCTCTCTTCTTAATAAATCTATCATCAGTCTCCTTCTCTTTCGATCATCACTCTCGTCTAAACTGTGTGTTTAAAACGCAGATGTGAAGAGATGGTTAGCGGATGCACGAGGCGATGCGATGCCTGACGCATTCTGTTGGTCTTGTAAGAGGTAAAATTTGATTAAAATATTCATTTTTTCACATTCTTGAATTTATTATTTCATTACGATATTTATCGATTATTGCAGGAGGTACAAGAATGGATATGTATGGCAAGATTTGTTAGACGACGATCTGATTACTCCAATCTCAGATAATGAATATGTCCTCAAAGGATCTGAGATTCTACTAAGCTCTCCGAAGGGTATGTGTAACACGCACGTAAATATCAATAAAATTTCATAATTTCTTTATTAGGGTTCTTAACTAGGGTTTTTAAAAAAAAACAGAGGAGAACAAAGCTTGGGGCGTAAGTAATAGTGTCGACGGCGGAGAAGACGCGGAAGGAAAACTCCAGGAGTCGAAATTAACGTCAGAGAAGATCCATAAAGAGTCTCCGGTGTTTTGCTCTCAGAGATCCACGGCGACAACGTCGACGGTCACCGAGGAATCCACAACGAACGAAGAAGATCCGCTTCTTAAGAAGCCAGAACGGAAAAAAGTTTCCGGCGAAAGAGACGGTTCTAAGGAAAACGGGTCGGGTAACGATGTCGAGCCGGGTAGACCGAGTGTATCGTCGTCAACGACGTCGTCTTCGAGTTACATTAAGAGCAAGAAGAGCTATTCGAGCCTACGTGCCTCTCACGTGTTACGGAATTTGATGAAGTGTCGTGGTTCGGATACAAACGACGACGTTTTGATGCCTTTGAACAAATCTGCGTCTGGCGATTTTGGTCCGGCTTGGGACAGCGAACGCAGATACCAACACTACCAACAGCACAATGCTCGGTACGCTCCAAAGTACTCATATTAATTCTTATATTCAATTAATTATATATATATTATTTTTAAAATTGTT
This sequence comes from Camelina sativa, assembly GCF_000633955.1. Classification (NCBI taxonomy): domain Eukaryota; kingdom Viridiplantae; phylum Streptophyta; class Magnoliopsida; order Brassicales; family Brassicaceae; genus Camelina; species Camelina sativa. The sequence continues at coordinate 2,212,253 of NC_025701.1, read as the reverse complement.
ACTTTAAAACCTGTTAATGCCATATATGATTGGGATTAATCTTTTTTTTTTTACTAGTTTGCAAATCTATTAATTAATTAATTATAGTCCTTTACTTCTGTAGCAGCTATTGTATTATATCATTGGCACCTAAACAAATAAGTATAATATACTACAACTACACTAGATACAATAATAATCTCTCAAATTGGTAACACGCCGTTGCTTTTTTCTTTTTCTTTTTAATATATAGAAAAAGCTTCGAGTGGAGTGGCATAAAGATGAAGGAGACAATAGAGTTTTGTAAACCAAAGGCTACTCCAAGCAAGCCTTCTATGGCTCCATTATGCGCGTAAGCCCTCTTGATCTCATCACTCCTCATGTTTGAAACTTTTATTATACTTATGGTTAATATAATGGATTCATAATATAAAATATAGGCATTGTGGGAAGGTATTTAAACCCGAGAAGATGCATTCGCACATGAAACTATGTAGTGGGGTGAAGAATTCATCAGCGGTGACCGGAAAAAATAATACCGGTAAACCGAGGCAGCAACGGTGCAGAAACATTAATCCTGGAAACCCATTGGGGCATCGACGTGTAGTGAGGACTACTCTCAAAGATTGATGATGGTCATAGCTAATTCTCCACGAAGTAGCAGCGGAATATTTGTTTGCTCGTTAATTTCTGTTTGATAAACCGCAGAGATTGTTTGAATATCATGATGCTTGGTCAGAAAATAAATTTAATAATCTATATTGAAGGTTTTAGTTTTAGAAACTAATTGATCAGAATTTGAAAAACTAATGTATTAGATTAGAACCCCAGTTGAAGTAACTAGAGAGTACTAATTAGATTGTACACGTTTACAAAGTACTGTAAGTATATATACTGTATATGCTCTAGATCTTTACACAGTTATATTACGCACGCACGTACGTATCTTCATGTGCATGTGAGTTATTATTGGTCATTGGGTTGAGAATATAATTAACACATGTTGTATACAATTCACCATGATCTTTGTCGTTTTGTCTTATAAATTATACTAATAAATAAATAAAATCTCACGTCTAGTTTGACCAGATAAGATTCAAAGTTTACAATGGAAACTCCTTTCATCGTAGCTTCGACATCTCTGCCTCTGGTCAAATAAGACCACCTTCTCTTTCGATCTCTATTTAAACAAACGACTTTGCCTGATTAGTACATCAATCTCTAACTCATAGATCTCAAGACAACAACAAAAAAGGTCAACGGACAAATAATTATTGTATGGAAGGAAGCTTTCAAGGCATGCTAATGAACGTGAGCATTTTTGCTCTGATTCAAGCTCTTGTGTATCTCATACTCTCTAAATCTTCGAGTGTTTTCTCTACGTCAAAGACGATGAAGAGAGCTAACAGTTTCCGGTCAGCGAGATCCATCAGCATCCGTAGGATTCTGGCTACTCTTCAAGACATGCCTGCAGGCGGCGAGATGTCTCCTTCTTCCATGGGATCCTCTTCTCTTGTCTCCCCTTCATCATCACCATCGTAAAGCTACATGTATATGAATCCTATGATTCAGTATTTGTTGGTGAATCCGGTGGATGAAGTTTTTTTTGTTTGTTAGATAATTTTCAATTCTTTTTTTATTTGTAGTATCATTCAAATTCATTAATGAACTAATATACTATATACAACTGGCTCTGTGTCTTACAAATTCTGTATTCATAATTAAAACCGTTTAAATGTACTCTTTTTCTGCTACTTTGGAAACAGAGGAATTATTCTTTTGTTTGCCTAAAAAAACTAAAAAAAACAGTTGACACAAGTTCCTTGAAATCCAACCCAGCCCAATAAAGCCGGTAGGTAAAACCCACCCAAAGTCTAGCTTGTGAGTGAGGTGCCCATGTGATCTTATAAGAAGACAATAGTTTTTGTTTGTCTCTCCCAAACTGATCTGAGACATTTAAACATTTATACTTTCACAGGTCAGAAACTGAAATTTTGCATCAATTTTTTTTTCTTTTTTGACGGCCAAGTTTTGCGTCAATTAGAGAGTATCCAACAAGATGATATTAATGTAATCTAGCCTTAATGGTTGGATATCCCAATCGACATGACCACGTTGATCATTAAATGTCTTCCAATAATTATACGAACTAGCGGACTAGTCAAATATTACAAGAACAAATTATTTGCAAAAAATGTAATTATTATATGAATCTTTTTAAAAGAACATATGAATAAGTTTATTATGACCATGGTCCATGTAAATACATTTTGCTCAAGAAATTATTTGATGGAAAAAGAAATTTGTTAAGTAACTTTATTTCGTGCAAATCAATTCAGTTAACATACAGTAGAATAAGTGTCAATTCTCAATTTGATAAAAAAAAATTCAAATTTTGCTGATATGATGTACAATCACTTTTTTCATTCAATTAATTGAGTCATGAATTCTAGAAACATACAGTATAATAATAAGTGCGCCATAATATTGTTTCTCTGAACAATTTCTCCTTGATGGAAAATAGAAAAAAAAAGGAAGCTCAAAGCAATTTTTGGTTAAGTTCACAATGCCGTTTTCGTATTGTCAATTGCTGAGAAAAATAATACAAGCTTTATATATATGGGTCTATGGGATAATGTTTGTGTCTATCTTCACATGCCAATCCTAAATTAATTATAGTATAATGATTCATACGTCAGAACTCAGAGAATTGACGTGAGACCTTGTTAAACGAGAGAAACAAAACGTCACCATGTTAGTTGAGCTCTCTGTCACCATATATTTATGCATATCTTTTGGAAGTGAATTGGTAGCTACAAAGATAATTAGATTTAAACATATTAGTACGTACTTGTATTAAGAAATAAAGAACTACAATTTACAAGCATCCACCCAATTGTATTTAATATAAAAACAGTATATGGAAATGGACGGGAAATTGCGGACCTGCTTAACTGCGGAGAGGTCACAACTCACAACTCACAAACATATATCAATAGGCTTAATGACAACTTGTAACGCGAAAAAGAGTAGTGGATAGTAATCATTTACAATTTACCAAAAGATGATTTACCCAAAAAAGAATGACGTGCGGAGAGTATGTGACCAATATATAATGTAACGTAAGTAAACACATAAATGGTGAAAACGTAAATGTTGATATAGTTTATATATTATCAAGTCTAGAGTGGCCCATTGTGTCTCTTTATCTAAAGAGGCATGATGAAAAAGGTCCTACTTGCAATTTCACGTTTGTTTTCTTTTATGACTCAGATTTTGAACTTTTTAGCAAATTATCTGTTTGATTTTTCCTTTCAAGTTTCTTTATTTGGTTGAAAGGTTGGGAAGAAAAAAAAAAGCTTAGAAGTAACTTTTGTATAGGAAAGGAGACAGTATCTCCACTGAGTCTTAGATGCTTTTTTTGAATCTAAACCACAAACTCATCGCATAATACTTACCAAACAAAGTCATACATATTGTGATGATAATGAAACAGTAATAGCATTATATGAGTTTATTAAATAGTAGATAACAACGTGTGATTTTATTGGACAATAGTGAGCATCTTAGCAGGAATAAATATCTCAACATCAATGGTTTTGACTAATGGACAAATTCGACGTGACACTTTGATACAACAATTGGTTTTTTAATACTCCTCTGTGATCATAAATATTTGTCTTGACGCGAGAAATTGATTACTTGTTTACTGATCTTATCTAATTAGTGTTTTAAACAACCTCTTTTAGTATTTAATTATTATTATTTTGGAAATTCGAAAGGAAGATAAGTTGGAGGATGATCTCTGAATTCAACAACCTCACAGATGACTAAACCAGTGCCGGTCCGACATTTATTAGTGCCCTATGCCGAACTAAAAAACATGCTCTTTTATATATTACTAAAAAATTATAACTAATGGTATATAAGACTTTATGTTTAGTGTTTTGAAAATTTATTAACACAAACCAAAATCAAAACATTAGTTTTGATGAAAAGATTTATCTAATAGTTTAACAAAGCAAACTATTAACCTCAAAATGGAAAAAATCAAAACTAAAACTAATAATTAACCTCAAAAACTATGATTTGCACTTATATTAAAGTCCACATTTTTGTAAAAATCTTTAGATATATATAAAAACTCTATAATAATTTTACCAAAAAATGTCCTAATTTTGTTGATGCCCTAATCCTTTGCTTGAGTTGATTGCCCTATGGACCGGCCCTGGACTAAACTATAAAACCATTAATAATATACACTTTTATCATGACTGAAAAAATAATAATGAAGCTTTAAGTAATTAAATAAAGTTATTATGAGCTCTTTTAATTTATCAAAGAGAAAAAAAAAGCTCTAGTATATTTTTTATTGTTTACACAAATATATATATATATATATATATAAGGAAAAAGACCCAGCAGCTTCCAAAAATAAAGATATGACGTTATATAATACGTAAAGGGTGACGTGGCGATATGCGATTGGAGAAAAAGAAAAGCTGCAGAAAAGGAAAGGTTTACCTTACAGAAACTTACTTGGCGCCTGTCTTGTAGCCGTTGCTTTCCTCTCTCTCCGGAGTTATCTCGCCGGAGACTCGTTTGATGCTGTTTTAGATATCTTCAAGGGTTCCTCTGCTTCTCTCTCTCTCTTCCTCTGTTTGTCGTCAGGTGATGCTTTATATCTCTCTAGGTCTCTCTTTTTTTTGAGTTGATTCTGGGTTTCGTTTTCTTCAAGTCCGAGATAATGAAATTGGATGTCTTTTTCCTGATTATGCGTTTCGCTTACCCTATTTGAGTGAGCGAGACTGGATGCTTCGTCTTCTAGGTCTTGTAATTGGAGCTTTCTCTCAATCGTTGTCAAAAAAAAACAAAAAAAAGTTGGAGCTTTCTCAATCGTGTTCGTTTTAACTTTGGAAAGTTGAATCCTTTTTTAATGTTTCTCTAGGACCACAAGTATCTTGTATTTAGCTATGGATTTGTTGAATTGGATTGTTAAAGTATCTGTTTTGCGCTTTACATCGTCGGCTACTTTACTGGGTTTTGGCTGGATCTTTTCTATGTTTCTTTATAAAAAAAAAAGGAAAAATCTTTTCCCGTTCATTGCGCCTACAGTGATATTTTCTTTTACCTTTTTTTGTGAGGATGAATCAGAATTAGCTTCTCACAAAATTGGATCCTTCTTCTTGTCTTCTCTCTTTCTATGTTTGGGTTTTTTTTGGTTTCCTTCGGTTCACAAGTCTTTCAAGGTTTTGACTAAATAGTTTACTTTGGTACCTCAGATTGATTCTTCTTAAGAGTTTTAGAAGATGTCTCAAAGAAGGGAACCTGATCCGCCTCCGCCACAGAGGCGGATTCTGCGGACTCAGACTGTTGGTAGTCTAGGAGAAGCTATGCTTGATAGTGAAGTGGTTCCATCATCTTTAGTGGAGATTGCTCCCATTCTTCGTGTGGCTAATGAAGTTGAAGCTAGTAATCCACGTGTTGCTTACCTTTGTGAGTTTAAACAGTTTTCGAAACTTGATTCTGATTGATCATCTTAAACGAGCTTTTTGAAATAATAAACTTGTGGATGATGATGATGATGATGATGATGCTATCAGGTCGGTTTTACGCGTTTGAGAAGGCACATAGGCTTGATCCAACTTCAGGTGGACGTGGTGTGAGACAGTTTAAGACCGCGCTTCTTCAACGATTAGAAAGGGTAAATGGATGTCAACAATTGGTATGATTCTGCTATAACATGTTAAACACTTGTCGTTTATGTTTCTGATTGCTTCTTCAGGAGAATGAAACAACTTTGGCAGGAAGGCAAAAGAGTGATGCGCGTGAAATGCAGAGTTTCTATCAACACTACTACAAGAAATACATCCAAGCTTTGCTAAATGCTGCTGATATAGCTGACCGGTTTGTGTTGATGAAATAGATTCCTCCAAGTTTTCGGTTTTCCTTATAGCTTTCTCTTACTGAGTTATTCATTCATATATTACAATATTTTACCTTTTAGTGCTCAACTGACAAAGGCCTATCAAACTGCTGCCGTTCTCTTTGAAGTCTTGAAGGCTGTTAATCAAACAGAAGATGTGGAAGTGGCTGATGAGGTGATGATGATGATCTTTGTTAATGCTTTGGAAAAACATTTTGAAACTGTTGTGATCTGGATTATCAAAATTTTTTTCTGATCATCCTTTCTTTCTGCTGTAGATTTTGGAAACGCACAATAAGGTCGAAGAGAAAACCCAGATTTACGTGCCTTACAATATACTTCCCCTCGACCCTGATAGTCAGAATCAAGCTATAATGAGATTGCCTGAGGTTTTCCAGCTTCTCAGCTTACCTTCTATCTTTCTGCTTTATTGTATTTCAGTTCACGTAATCTGTTTGAATACTGTTCTGCAGATACAAGCTGCTGTGGCCGCTCTTAGAAATACAAGGGGCTTACCATGGGCAGCAGGTCACAAGAAGAAACTCGATGAAGACATTTTAGACTGGCTTCAGTCTATGTTTGGTTTTCAGGTGATGTTAGTGAATATCCTGTTTTAATTATTTGACTTAAAGTTTTAAGTCTGTACTGAATGTTGTTCAACCTTTAAACTGCAGAAAGACAATGTTTCGAATCAAAGAGAGCACTTGATCTTATTACTTGCTAATGTCCACATCCGACAATTTCCAAGACCTGAACAACAACCAAAGGTATGCATTTTGTGATGATATCTTGTTTGCTCTCTACCTAGGCAGTTTAACTTGCACTAAGTGTTTGTGTTCAATATTTTCTCTAGTTGGATGATCGCGCCTTGACCATAGTGATGAAGAAACTTTTCAGAAACTACAAAAAGTGGTGCAAGTATTTGGGTCGGAAAAGCAGCCTTTGGTGAGAGTTTCTCATTTTAACGTCTGAAAGATTTGAAAACATATGCTGCTTATACCTTTCAGTCTGCTTATCCTCTTGTTGGCACTTGAAGGTTGCCGACTATTCAACAAGAGGTACAACAACGTAAACTGCTCTACATGGGACTTTATCTTTTAATATGGGGAGAAGCAGCCAACCTGAGATTCATGCCAGAATGCCTCTGTTATATATATCATCATGTATGGATTCACTTTAGTCAGTTAAAATTTTAATTTATCTGTGAACATTTTCATAGCTGTTTAAGTTTAATTATGATTTTCCGTATTTGTTCTGTGTTCAGATGGCTTTCGAGTTGTATGGTATGTTGGCTGGTAGTGTTAGTCCCATGACAGGGGAGCATGTAAAGCCAGCTTATGGTGGTGACGAAGAAGCTTTCCTGCAGAAAGTAGTTACTCCAATATACGAGACAATAGCAAAGGTTCCTCACTTCAGTTATTCTTGTCGTGGCCACCTTTTATTCTCAAGCTTTCCTTCAATCTACCTATTCTTTGTTTTTTTATCTAGATCTTTGTGCATGACAGGAAGCAAAGAGAAGTAGAGGAGGAAAGTCAAAGCATTCTGTGTGGAGAAACTATGATGACTTGAATGAATATTTTTGGTAAATGCAGATGATAATCTTATAACCTTTTTGGAATGTCACGCTATCTTATCCTTACAGAATTCTGGGTGGTCTAAATTCCTTGTCCCTGAAACTATGCAGGTCAATTCGATGTTTTCGTCTAGGGTGGCCTATGCGGGCAGATGCTGATTTCTTTTGTCGGACAGCTGAAGAACTTCGACTTGAGAGAAGTGAGGTATGAGTAATAGAGACTAAAAAATGGGTCGTATATGTATTCTCTGCTTATGCTAGCAAATCTTTGCATTAATTGGTCTAATGGATCATAAACTTGTAATCTTAAGTGTTATGATAAATCTTGCTGTATCAGCTTAGACTAATCGTCATGTCTTAAAGTTATTTCAATCAGTACATTTTTTTTTACTTCATTTGCATCAGTTTTTTGTATCTTTAATTTTTTTTTTATTTTGTTCAATGCTACAGATAAAATCAAGTAGCGGAGATCGGTGGATGGGCAAAGTCAATTTTGTCGAGATACGCTCCTTCTGGCACATATTTAGAAGTTTTGATAGAATGTGGAGCTTTTATATCCTGTGTTTGCAGGTACCAAAATATTGTAGTTGGTTTGAATGTCTTTTAAATTTGTGTTTTCTTTTTGTTGTTTAATTTATCATTATTGTCTAGGCAATGATTGTTATTGCATGGAATGGATCCGGAGAGTTGAGCGCCATCTTTCAGGGTGATGTCTTCCTAAAGGTTTTGAGCGTCTTCATTACAGCAGCTATACTAAAGCTTGCACAAGGTGATCATGCATAGTATATCTGTTTAGCATTCTCTGTTGTGAGGGAAATAGTTGTTTTAGTGTCCTCTCGAAATATGATGTTTTCCTACCAATTATTAGTTTGACCTTCGAGTTTTCTGATTGTTTGACTTCAATATTGCAGCTGTCCTTGATATAGCCCTCAGCTGGAAGGCAAGACATAGCATGTCACTCTATGTGAAACTCAGATACGTCTTGAAAGTTGGTGCGGCTGCAGTATGGGTTGTGGTCATGCCAGTTACTTACGCATACAGTCGGAAAGACGCTTCTGGTTTTGCTCAGACCATAAAGAATTGGTTTGGGGGACACAGCCATAATTCACCTTCCCTTTTCATAGTGGCTATTCTTATCTACTTATCCCCAAACATGCTTTCAGCGTTGCTTTTTCTGTTTCCATTCATTCGGCGTTATATTGAAAGGTCTGACTTTAAGATAATGATGCTGATGATGTGGTGGTCTCAGGTAGTTTATTCATGTGCTTTTATTTTGAAAAATTAAGTCCGTGATATTAAATTAAAAAGGTGGTCTTATCATGTTTTTTTTTGTGATACAGCCTCGTCTGTATATAGGAAGGGGTATGCATGAGAGCGCTTTGTCACTTTTCAAGTAAGGACTCTAAAACTTATAGGTCGGAATGTTGGGTGTTTTTTCAGCACTGCTTAATGATGACGCGCAAATGATTTCTAGGTACACAATGTTTTGGATCGTTCTGCTGATTTCGAAGCTGGCATTCAGTTATTACGCTGAGGTATAACATTTTATCGTATTGTTGTGTTGTGTTGTCTAGCATGAGCGATATGCAAGAAACTTTTATTTGGAAGTTGGAAACGTGATTTTCTCTACTAACAGCCATTAAGATTCTAATGACATTCATCTCAGTCCATGAGTGTAAAAAATTTCATGCTTTCCGTCTTCGATGCAGATTAAGCCCCTTGTTGGTCCAACCAAAGATATAATGCGAATCCATATATCCGTCTACAGCTGGCATGAGTTTTTCCCTCATGGTAACGGATAACAGAATATCAGGATTTGCTTATTGCATAATGCTGTTTTATTAAATAATCATGCCGTTGTTTCTTTGGTTTCTGCAGCCAAGAGTAATATAGGCGTCGTCATTGCGCTCTGGTCGCCAGTTATTCTCGTGAGTTTGCGCATACTTGTTCATTCCCATATCTTCTTTTGTTCTTATGGTTTCNCCAAACATGCTTTCTGCGTTGCTTTTTCTGTTTCCATTCATTCGGCGTTATCTTGAAAGGTCTGACTTTAAGATAATGATGCTGATGATGTGGTGGTCTCAGGTAGTTTATTCATGTGCTTTTATTTTGAAATTTTAAGTCCGTGATATTAAACTGAAAAGGTGGTCTTATCATGGTTCTTTGTGATACAGCCTCGTCTGTATATAGGAAGGGGTATGCATGAGAGTGCTTTGTCACTTTTCAAGTAAGGACTCTAAAACTTATAGGTCGGAATGTTGTTTGTTTTTTCAGCACTGCTTAGTGATGATGCTCAAATGATTTCCAGGTACACAATGTTTTGGGTCGTTTTGCTGATTTCAAAGCTGGCATTCAGTTATTACGCTGAGGTATCACATTTATATCGTATTGTTGTTTAGCATGAGCAATATGCAAGAAACTATTATTTGGAATAGCCATTAAGATTCTAATGACATTCCTCTCAGTCCATGAGTTTAAAAAATTTCATGCTTTCCGTATTCGATGCAGATTAAGCCCCTTGTTGGTCCAACCAAAGATATAATGCGAATCCATATATCCGTCTACAGCTGGCATGAGTTTTTCCCTCATGGTAACGGATAACAGAATATCAGGATTTGCTTATTGCATAATGCTGTTTTATTAAATAATTATGACGTTGTTTCTTTGGTTTCTGCAGCCAAGAGTAATATAGGCGTCGTCATTGCGCTCTGGTCGCCAGTTATTCTCGTGAGTTTGCACATACTTGTTCATTCCCATATCTTCTTTTGTTTTTATGGTTTCCTCTTGGTATGCTAACTTCTATATGCAGGTTTATTTCATGGACACTCAAATATGGTATGCTATAGTTTCAACTCTGGTTGGAGGTTTAAATGGAGCTTTCCGCCGTCTTGGAGAGGTTTATTGTTGTTAAAAAGCATACACTCACTTTAGTTTTTAAGAGATGGTGTCTTAAAAAGAACTTTGTTTCACTTCAGATCCGAACACTTGGAATGTTGAGGTCGAGATTTGAATCCATACCAGGGGCCTTTAATGATTGTTTGGTACCACATGATAAGAGCGAGGATATAAAGAAAAAGGGATTTAGGGCGACCTTCTCTCGCAAGTTTGATCAGGTCTGGTTACTGCTGTTATGCTAAGAGATTTTCACTACCCTTTTGTTTTTTTAGAGTTCTATCTAAGGTTGTGTTCTCTTTTTCTGTTCAGCTTCCATCTAGTAAAGACAAGGAAGCGGCGCGGTTTGCTCAGATGTGGAACAAAATAATCAGTAGTTTCCGAGAAGAGGACTTGATTAGTGATAGGTTCGGTTTGGCTTTGAATCTTTTCATTCTTATCCCCGTCTGAAAATGAACTTTGATAGAAAGAAGACTAGTTACAGGTTCTAAACGAGGAAGTTGGAGAGGAGGTTTTGAAGAGAGTAAAAGGCAGAGGAGATAACAACTGCCCAGTGTTGATTTGAGTGAGACCGACATCCATAGAAGGTGAGGAACATGAACACCAGTTACAGTATGAACTTGCATGTGTTACAATGCTATATATTTGACGAGAAAGGGAGTTAGATTTATGAAAATATCAATCATTTTAAGGTGAGTAGTACTTAGAAGTTAAAACTTTATTTGCGGCCTTATGACATTACCGTTGGTTTCAAAAGAACAGTGAGGAAGCCCTACTCACCTTAAACAGATTGGTCTTTTCAGGAATCTAACTCACTCTCCCATCAACTATCTAACTTTGAAATGCAGACAAGTTATTCTGTACATGGTGTTCATGTTGGTCTCACCCAAATCAGCACTTGGCCGCTCTTACTTTCTCTGCCTTTACTCTCTCTGAAATCACCTCTCCAGGCTTCCTGGTTCAAAAACCTATAACTTCTCTACTTTCAATTCACGTTTGAAAAAGTAATTACAAATGTGGTTATAAGAGTTCTGTGATAATGTACAGGGAAATGGAACTTTTGCTTGTGCCATATTGGTCTGACCCTGATTTGGATCTTATCCGGTGGCCACCTTTTCTACTGGCTAGTAAGGTGAAGGTTTATCTTTTGACTTACGTCTGGTGTTACATTTTCCGTTTTTGTATTCTAAATGTTGGTGTATTCATGATTAAACGTCATAGATCCCAATAGCTTTGGATATGGCTAAAGACAGCAATGGAAAAGACCGTGAACTGAAAAAGAGATTGGGTGTTGACAGCTACATGACTTGTGCAGTTAGAGAGTGCTATGCCTCGTTTAAGAATCTCATTAATTATTTGGTTGTAGGAGAACGAGAAGGACAGTAAGTTTTTAAATTTATTGCCTTTGTTCTAACCCAGGACTTACATAACCTTTCCTAACTTATATATGTTCTTGTACAGGGTCATAAACGACATTTTTTCCAAGATTGATGTACATATTGAGAACGAAACACTGCTAACAGAACTGAACCTGAGTGCCCTTCCTGATCTGTATGGCCAGTTTGTTCGGCTAATCGAATATTTGGTACATACTGTAGCATTACAATGATGACTATCTGTGCCAAGCTTAGCATGAAAATAACTGAGGTTGGTTTACTTGCAATAGCTAGAAAACAGGGAGGAGGACAAGGATCAAATTGTAATTGTCTTGCTGAACATGTTAGAAGTGGTGACTAGAGATATCATGGAAGAAGAAGTACCAAGGTAAGATCATTTGTATGAGCTGTCTTCGAAGTGATCAATCATTTTTCGTTTGAAGCACTCTGATTTAGAGTCTCCATTCCATAGCTTACTAGAGACTGCCAACAATGGAGCTTATGTCAAGTACGACTTCATGACCCCTCTTCATCAACAGCGCAAATATTTCAGCCAACTTCGATTCCCAGTTTACTCTCAAACAGAAGCTTGGAAAGAAAAGGCAAGTCTCTTCCTTAAATAATTATTCCATTTATCTCATTCTTGTTTCCACTACAGTAGTGCATTTTATTTTTTTTGGCATGAGGGGCGTCTAAGTGGTTTGTCCGATGTCCTCCGTTTTTGTTCTTTTGCAGATTAAGAGGCTTCATCTTTTGCTTACTGTCAAGGAGTCAGCTATGGATGTTCCGTCCAACTTGGAAGCTCGAAGGCGTCTTACTTTCTTTTCAAATTCACTATTCATGGACATGCCTGCTGCACCCAAGATCCGCAACATGCTTTCCTTCTCGTATGTTCCATTCACTTTCAACTTAATTTATGGCCATCTTTTGCACCTTCATCTATGGATGCATTTTCCATTGCGAAAGTTGCTTCATTGCAGACACATCTCTTAACATCCCCCAATTTGCTTTTGCATAGGGTCCTGACACCATACTTTTCAGAGGATGTTCTTTTCTCCATATATGGCTTAGAACAGCAAAATGAAGATGGAGTCTCTATACTTTTTTACTTGCAGAAGATCTTCCCAGGTTTCACTTTTCAATCTGTTTAAAATCTTTCATATGGCGCTGTTATCTTGTTTGAGCTATCAGCTGAGTCCATGGCTTACATCAGATGAATGGACAAACTTTCTGGAACGAGTTAAATGTGGCAACGAAGAAGAACTAAGAGGAAGAGAGGATTTGGAAGAGGAGCTTCGTCTCTGGGCATCTTACAGAGGCCAAACTCTGACTAAAACTGGTATGTCGACTTTAGCCTCCTCTCTTAATCTTCATTTTTCTATCTTGACGAATTTATCTTTTGATAAACTTGTTGTGCCTGATCTCTGACTTGTTTCAACTAGTGCGAGGCATGATGTATTACCGAAAGGCTTTGGAACTTCAGGCCTTCCTTGATATGGCAAAGGATGAAGGTGCTTGAAGAAATCTAAGCTTTTATTCCTTTTCATTCTTAGAAAGTGTGAAAGCATTCCTTAAACTACCTTCGTTTTTGTTTTAGAACTATTGAAAGGCTACAAGGCTCTTGAGTTAACCAGCGAAGAAGCATCAAAGAGCGGAGGGTCACTCTGGGCACAATGTCAAGCACTTGCGGATATGAAGTTCACATTTGTGGTTTCTTGCCAACAATACAGTATTCATAAGAGATCTGGCGACCAACGTGCTAAAGACATATTGAGACTTATGACAACGTAATTTCTTCATTTGTCATCTTTGATCTCCTCCTTTGATTTGTTATTAATTTCTTAACCCCATTAGTTAAGCTTGCTATTTCCTTATGCCAGGTATCNTCTTTCATATGGCGCTGTTATCTTGTTTGAGCTATCAGCTGAGTCCATGGCTTACATCAGATGAATGGACAAACTTTCTGGAACGAGTTAAATGTGGCAACGAAGAAGAACTAAGAGGAAGAGAGGATTTGGAAGAGGAGCTTCGTCTCTGGGCATCTTACAGAGGCCAAACTCTGACTAAAACTGGTATGTCGACTTTAGCCTCCTCTCTTAATCTTCATTTTTCTATCTTGACGAATTTATCTTTTGATAAACTTGTTGTGCCTGATCTCTGACTTGTTTCAACTAGTGCGAGGCATGATGTATTACCGAAAGGCTTTGGAACTTCAGGCCTTCCTTGATATGGCAAAGGATGAAGGTGCTTGAAGAAATCTAAGCTTTTATTCCTTTTCATTCTTAGAAAGTGTGAAAGCATTCCTTAAACTACCTTCGTTTTTGTTTTAGAACTATTGAAAGGCTACAAGGCTCTTGAGTTAACCAGCGAAGAAGCATCAAAGAGCGGAGGGTCACTCTGGGCACAATGTCAAGCACTTGCGGATATGAAGTTCACATTTGTGGTTTCTTGCCAACAATACAGTATTCATAAGAGATCTGGCGACCAACGTGCTAAAGACATATTGAGACTTATGACAACGTAATTTCTTCATTTGTCATCTTTGATCTCCTCCTTTGATTTGTTATTAATTTCTTAACCCCATTAGTTAAGCTTGCTATTTCCTTATGCCAGGTATCCGTCTATTCGTGTTGCCTATATCGATGAGGTGGAGCAAACACATAAAGAAAGTTATAAGGGGACAGAGGAGAAAATTTATTACTCAGCTCTTGTGAAAGCTGCTCCACAGACCAAACCAATGGATTCTTCTGAATGTGTTCAAACACTAGATCAGGTATAAGAGGAGAAAAATAATTAAATGCTTAACATTTTGGTAATGGTGCTGTTCTATTTTTTGGAGTCTGACTGTCTGAGTTTATATTTCTTTTCTGTCAGCTCATTTATCGGATTAAGCTCCCGGGACCGGCTATACTAGGAGAGGGAAAACCGGAAAATCAAAACCATGCTATCATTTTTACACGCGGAGAAGGGTTGCAAACAATAGACATGAACCAGGTGCATTAGCTAATTTTCTTTCGTATAGGATGTGTCGCTAATGAAACTCATTTGTGCTTATGATTAGTTAAAAGAAAAGAATGTTCACCCTAGGAGACTCTTAACCTCTAAAGATTTGAAAAATAGGATAACTACATGGAGGAAGCTTTCAAAATGAGGAACTTGCTGCAAGAGTTTCTTGAAAAGCATGGAGGCGTAAGATGTCCTACGATTCTTGGTCTTAGAGAGCATATTTTCACTGGAAGGTACTAACAGTATGATCCTATTCCTGTCTTCGAGATTTTAAGTTTCAATGTACTTATTGATCTTCTACGTTTGTGGTTTCTTGTGAAGTGTGTCTTCTCTAGCATGGTTTATGTCAAATCAAGAGAACAGCTTTGTCACGATTGGGCAAAGGGTGCTAGCTAGTCCCCTGAAGTAAGCTTTTTCCCTGTTCTGAAATCTTCTGAGTGGAAATATGAATACTGTGGTTGTCAAAATTAATGTGTTTCTTTCTGTTGCTGCTCCAGAGTACGATTCCATTACGGTCATCCAGATATCTTTGATCGGTTGTTTCACCTTACCAGAGGTGGCATCTGTAAAGCTTCTAAAGTCATCAATCTTAGTGAAGACATATTTGCAGGCACTTTCTTGACCTCTTCTTCTCTGGTGACACACATATGATCTACTTACTTCATATAATTCTCATTTTCTCATACTTTTCTACTGCTTTCAGGTTTTAATTCTACTCTGCGTGAAGGAAATGTGACTCATCATGAATATATACAAGTTGGTAAAGGAAGAGATGTGGGTCTCAACCAAATATCAATGTTTGAGGCAAAAATCGCTAATGGAAACGGCGAGCAAACTCTGAGTCGCGACCTGTATAGACTGGGACACCGATTTGATTTCTTCCGGATGCTGTCTTGTTATTTCACCACAATTGGGTTCTACTTCAGTACCATGGTAGGTTGAGATATCCCTTTTTATCTCTCGGTCACTAGATAGATATACATGGCAGATTTGTTTTTCTTTCTCAAGTCTAAAGCCATTATGTGTGTGTTTTGACAGTTAACCGTGCTTACGGTGTATGTGTTTCTTTACGGCCGGCTATATCTAGTACTTAGTGGGCTCGAAGAAGGATTGAGTAACCAACGAGCTTTTCGTAACAACAAGCCTCTTGAGGCAGCTCTTGCTTCTCAATCATTTGTGCAGATTGGTTTTCTGATGGCTTTGCCCATGATGATGGAGATTGGACTTGAGAGGGGGTTCCATAACGCATTGATCGAGTTTGTGTTGATGCAGTTACAACTTGCTTCCGTCTTTTTCACGTTTCAGCTCGGGACAAAAACACATTACTACGGAAGGACGTTGTTTCATGGAGGCGCGGAATACAGAGGAACGGGACGCGGGTTTGTGGTCTTCCATGCGAAGTTTGCTGAGAACTATAGATTCTATTCCCGTAGTCACTTTGTGAAGGGCATCGAGCTAATGATTCTCCTACTAGTGTATCAGATCTTTGGTCAATCATATAGGGGTGTGGTTACTTACATTCTGATCACTGTCTCCATATGGTTCATGGTGGTTACATGGCTCTTTGCTCCTTTCCTTTTCAACCCGTCTGGTTTTGAGTGGCAAAAGATTGTTGACGACTGGACAGACTGGAACAAATGGATATATAACCGAGGAGGGATCGGTGTCCCTCCTGAGAAGAGTTGGGAGTCTTGGTGGGAGAAAGAATTAGAGCATCTTAGACACTCGGGGGTCCGTGGTATCATCCTTGAGATCTTTTTGGCCTTCCGCTTCTTCATCTTTCAGTACGGACTTGTGTATCACCTCAGTACCTTTAAAGGGAAAAATCAAAGCTTTTGGGTAAGCTAAGCTGATAACTACTTCCCTGCGAATGGTGAATCCCTTGATTATTGAACTATAATGACTCTGTTTTCAGGTTTATGGAGCGTCATGGTTTGTGATCTTGTTCATTCTACTGATAGTGAAGGTATGAAACTCTACGCACATTCACATTTGCTTTTCTTGCCAGATTCTAAGCATCTTGTTGAATTCTTCTATGTAACGGTCATTGCAGGGTTTGGGCGTTGGAAGGCGAAGATTCAGCACTAATTTCCAGCTTCTGTTTAGAATCATAAAGGGTCTTGTGTTCCTCACATTTGTAGCAATTCTAATAACGTTCCTCGCACTTCCTCTGATAACAATCAAAGATTTATTCATCTGCATGCTTGCCTTCATGCCAACCGGATGGGGAATGCTTCTCGTAAGTCTTTCTCCACCATCATCAGACTCCTCTTTTTGTCTCTAAGATTCCAAATATCGTCTGGTTTTGTGACATTAGATCTTGTTTTGTCCTCATCAGATTGCACAAGCTTGCAAGCCTCTGATCCAACAGCTAGGGATATGGTCATCGGTTAGGACCCTAGCTCGAGGATACGAGATCTTGATGGGCTTGCTTCTGTTCACACCGGTTGCGTTTTTGGCTTGGTTTCCTTTCGTGTCTGAGTTTCAGACAAGAATGCTCTTTAACCAAGCGTTTAGTAGGGGTTTGCAAATTTCTCGTATTCTTGGTGGTCAAAGAAAAGACCGGTCTTCAAAAAACAAGGAGTAACATATACACACATTCATGTAAATGGCGTATGTGTAGATATAATGCATGATCTGTGTTATAGTTTGCTTTCCAAGTAATTTACGGTTAGAAACCCTATAAATTTAATAAGTAGATGTTAACTATTTTCCTTAAGTTCGAATCCATTATAATAGAAAGCGAGACGTATCTTTTTTCATCTGAAAGACAAAAACTTTGGTCCTCCATTGTCCATTCGAAAAGACAAAAGATAATAATGAATACCACTTGAACTTTTCTACAAAGGACATTTTATTGTCGTCCATGTCATCATCATGATGAAGACAGGACTGATCATCGTTTATAAATTGGCCTCAATTATTCGTTGCTAGTTATTATACGTTACATAGTATACTATAATGCCTTCTTTAATTTTCATCCAAATATCAAACGCAAATAATAACAGTTATATACTCTGTTTCTTTTTCACTCTTATAATAACACTTCTCAAAACATTTATATACTATTATATGCATGAACTTTTGTATGTTTTGTTTTGGTGGTTATAAAATGTTTGTATATTCATGGACATGTAAACATCAAATGTGCAAAAAAGCAAGTCCCAAATTTGGTTTTATATGAATGGAGCGTTTATCTTGTGAGCGTCACCGCCGACGTCACAAGTAACAGTAACCTGGTACCGTTTTGCGTATGTTTGATGAATACGCATGCATGTGCAGAAGTGCAGACATCAAAATCCAATTGCTCATCTATATTTATATATACACATACATATGAAAGCACAAAT
>NC_025701.1:2185982-2192922 GCF_000633955.1 Camelina sativa | reverse complement strand
TACTTTCTCCGACGGTTTCGACGACGGAGGCGTTTCAACCTCAGACGACAGTCAAAAGCGGTCGGTGAATCTCACGGTTAACGGTGATAAGGCACTATCTGAGTTTATCGAAGCTAACCGGAACGGAGACTCTCCGGTAACTTGCTTGATCTACACGATTCTTCTCAATTGGGCTCCAAAAGTAGCACGTAGATATCAACTTCCTTGTGCTCTTCTCTGGATCCAACCGGCTTTGGTTTTCGACATCTATTACAATCACTTCATGCGAAACAAGTCCGCTTTCGAGTTACCGAATCTTTCTTCTCTGGAGATCCGAGATCTTCCTTCTTTCCTCACACCTTCAAACACTAGCAAAGCAGCATACGGATCGTTTCAAGAAATGATGGAGTCTCTCACAGAAGAAACCAAGCCCAAAATTCTCATCAACACTTTCGATAAGCTGGAGCCAGAGGCCTTGACGGCTTACCCTAACATCGCAATGGTGGCGGTTGGTCCTTTACTTCCCACGGAGGTTTTCTCAGGAAGCACCACCAAGTCAGTTAAAGATCAAGGTAGTAGTAGTTATACACTTTGGCTAGACTCGAAAACAGAGTCCTCTGTTATATACGTTTCTTTTGGAACAATGGTTGAGTTGTCCAAGAAACAGATAGAGGAGCTGGCTAGAGCACTCATTGAAGGGAAACGACCTTTTCTGTGGGTTATAACTGATAAACCCAACAGAGAAACGAAAATAGAAGGAGAAGAAGAGACAGATATTGAGAAGATAGCTGGTTTAAGAGACGAGCTCGAAGAGGTAGGGATGATTGTATCATGGTGTTCGCAGATAGAGGTTTTAAGACACAGAGCCGTAGGTTGTTTTGTGACTCATTGTGGGTGGAACTCTACGTTGGAGAGTTTGGTTCTTGGCGTTCCGGTGGTGGCGTTCCCGATGTGGTCAGATCAGCCGACGAATGCAAAGCTACTGGAGGAATCATGGAGAACAGGTGTGAGGGTGAAAGAGAACTCAGAAGGTTTGGTGGAGAGAGCAGAGATAAGGAGGTGTTTGGAAGCAGTGATGGAGGAGAAGTCGTCGGTGGAGCTGAGGGAAAACGCAGAGAAATGGAAGCGTTNAGTTATACACTTTGGCTAGACTCGAAAACAGAGTCCTCTGTTATATACGTTTCTTTTGGAACAATGGTTGAGTTGTCCAAGAAACAGATAGAGGAGCTGGCTAGAGCACTCATTGAAGGGAAACGACCTTTTCTGTGGGTTATAACTGATAAACCCAACAGAGAAACGAAAATAGAAGGAGAAGAAGAGACAGATATTGAGAAGATAGCTGGTTTAAGAGACGAGCTCGAAGAGGTAGGGATGATTGTATCATGGTGTTCGCAGATAGAGGTTTTAAGACACAGAGCCGTAGGTTGTTTTGTGACTCATTGTGGGTGGAACTCTACGTTGGAGAGTTTGGTTCTTGGCGTTCCGGTGGTGGCGTTCCCGATGTGGTCAGATCAGCCGACGAATGCAAAGCTACTGGAGGAATCATGGAGAACAGGTGTGAGGGTGAAAGAGAACTCAGAAGGTTTGGTGGAGAGAGCAGAGATAAGGAGGTGTTTGGAAGCAGTGATGGAGGAGAAGTCGTCGGTGGAGCTGAGGGAAAACGCAGAGAAATGGAAGCGTTTGGCGACTGAAGCGGGTGGAGAAGGAGGGTCTTCGGATAAGAACATGGAAGCTTTTGTGGAGGAGATTTGTGGAGACTCTGTTGTTCAAAAGTTAAGTTGTGTGAAGTGAAGCAGAGGAAGTTAAAGTAAAAGACAAAGAGTTGGTGTGTAGAAGTGGCCAGATATGAAAGTGTTAGTTCCTAACACTTTGTATATATCAATGCAATAAACACACAAAATGTACTCCATATTTATAATCTACATTGCCTTATGCTCAATTCAAAAACCTGTTTGATCGAATCCCCTTTTGAGACTCTCCAAGTAAGCGTTTTCGATCGATCGCAGTTTAGCTATTTTAGACCATCTCCGTTCTTCTTCTTCCGATTAGGTCTCAGCCGAACCCGTTTTGGGATTGGGCCATTTTTAAATGTTTCTTGTTGGGCTTTCGGCCCTATTATAGTTTCCGATATATACAATGTACAATAATGCAAATAGATATGAAAACAATTATTTAGAGGCTTAAAGCAATTGTATCAAGATATATTTACTTCATTTGAATACCTTTTACTCTATCCGTTTCAAAATATAGGATGCTTTAAGTAAAGCACGCAGATTAATAAGTCTTTACTTTTAACAAGTTTAACCAATCAGAAACAATACTGCATAATATAAAATACTAAACTAATCTAAAAGTTGCATTGAAATTTGAAAACATCCCCTTTTTAATAAAAGGAAAGTACACAATATTGTTTTGGTAGACTTTATAATTTTAATAAATGGTTATAAATGGTTACAAATAGGTTATACATAGGTTATATATTTATCCATATATTAATTGGTTACAAGTTGATAGTTCATATATTAATGGTAACAAATAAAACCTTAATTGTAACCAAAAATCTTAAACAGGATATTCTAAATTGATAGTTCATGAATATTGTAAATTTTTTTCCGGAAGATCACGTTGTTTTTAAAGATCTACAATCACATATTACCAATTTATTTTACTCAGATTTTATTGATAGACAATAACGTTAACCAAATTATTAAAGGGGATAAAAATATACGCTCAATCATAAAAAGAAAGTACACAATTTTTTTTTGTATAATAAAACGGAAGTACACAACTTTTTGTAGATTATATAATTTTTATAAGTTGGTTACAAAATAGATAATATATTAAATGTAGGTTGGTTACAAAAAATAAGTTATAGATGAAATCTGTGGGCTGTATGAAATTACAAATACACTTAAGAATATTTCAAAGAATCCTCTTAAAGATAATATTCTAATGATTTATACAATTTCCAAAAAAAAAAATTTGATTATTCCATATATTGTTACACCATATATAGTGTTAGTCATAAAAATATACTGTTAGGCGTAAAAAGAAATAAAATCTTGGCAATTAATCACACCTAATCGTGATTTCCGAGATTTTATTGTGGATTTCAAAATAAAATCTGACCTAACACTTTTCCAAATTTTTAATATAAATCAATGTCTTTAAAACCGGGCCGTAAGGTGAACCAGAAGTCTTTCCAGTCACTGGCTCAACAAGTCGGATCGGTTGAATTACGGATCAATTAGTTTATTAGTTTGATTACATTTTATAAATATAAAATCTATTTTTCTATAAATATATGAAAAAAGCATACATAGTTAAGTACTAAACAACTAAAATTAAACTTTTAAATGATTAGATAAAATAACTAACTTATTCTTTTATGAATAACAACATTTATTTTTAATTTGGTTTGAGTTTAAAGTGTGACCAAAATAAAATATTTTAATTAGAGAACGACAATCCGGTCCGACCCGCCGGTTCACGGGTTTTTCAGGTTTTTTCGAGTTTTATTTGTTAGGTTTTTAGAGGTTACCCGGACCGAAATACCTATCGGGTTGTGGTTGGATTGAACCGACCAGCCGGTCCTGGTTAAAAAACATTGATATAAACCATTCAGATCTCCATTCACCAAAATATATCTCTCATATTCATACAAAAAATGACAATCGTTTCTCATTTTACAATGCTAAACCTTCTTATAAATTATATTTTATTTTAAAATTATAATATAAATAAAAAGAATTTCAACCCGTGCTCTAGCACGGATCCAAATCTAGTCCTATATTATAAAATAACAACCTTCTCCAAAACATCCTATATTTTGAAACGGATGGAGTATTATTTAGAGAAATCAAAGCGTCTGATGCATTAAAAAATAAATATTTTAATTACTTTTGTTAAAGGGTCTCCAATTTTGTAAACGTAGGTATGGTGCAGTACAGTTCAATTCATTCTTTTTCTCCCGTCAACATTTTCTTCTCTCTTCTTCATTTTTTTTTTTGGTTACAAAACTAAAAAAAATCACTTTCTTATAAATCATAATCAATAATTCAACCCTTATAGAACCTGTACACTCTCTGTTTGTACTGCATTCCAGTGGACATTAGGCCATTCCTATTGCACATACTAGAGGGAGGATGTGAAGAATAAAAAAAGAAAAGAAATAAGAAAAATGTGGAGAGATAAAGAATCAGTGTCTCTGCCTAGACTTATTCAGATACTGAGTCTACAACTGTCACAAACTGATTGGTTAAATAAAAAATTAGAAAATAAATAATTAAATTAAAATGAAAAAATTATTATTTAATTCCTTTGACACTCAGATGGTAGTATGACCAATGTAATTGCTCTTAGGAGAAAATGAAAATGAGTATCCTTTTTCTTCAATGACAATATTTATTCGACATCTTCTTCTTTCCCCTTTAATTTTCTCTTATTTAAAAGCTCTCTAAAAGATTTTTTTTTTAAAGGTATAAAAGAATTGCTCATACGGAGGGAGTTTTAGAAAGGTAACAAATATAGGATGTTTCAAAATATAGGATATTTTTAAAAGTATAAAATATTCTTTATATATTAGATTAATCAACACTTAAACTCTAAAATTTCATTAGATCTCCACTTTGTAAATCTAATTATGTATATTTGTTCTTGAATTTCGTTATCTTAAATAGTAGTAAAAACTTGTACGAAGTTCAAGAGATCAGAAAAAATTATGAGTTTTGGTCTCTAACATTTGTTAATAGAAAATAAGAATTGAAAAATTATGTATTTTTCAGGCGAAGAAAAAAAAGTTCATGTATTTTTTTGGCAAAAATAATTAGTTTGTGTTTTTTCTGGAATTTTTTTTAAAAATAGTAACGCCGTCACAATCCCGTTAATGGACGTAACGGAGACAAGGAGAAATTGGAAAAAAATAATAGCTCATGTATTTTTTATCAACTAAAAAATAGTTTGTGTATTTTTCTGACAATGATAAAAATTCATGTTTTTTCTGGCAAATATTAAATAGTTGATGTTTTTTTGGAGAATTTTCCCTTATAGAAACTGTGCACTCTCTGCTTGTTAGTGAACATTAGGAGAAAATGAAAATGAGTCAACCTCCTCTTTCTTCTATGAAAATTTATTATATGTCTTCCTCTTTCTCCTCTCATCTCCTATTTAAATCCTCTTCTCAAGCTAACCTAAATCTATACTGATCAAACACAAACACAATAATCATGGCAACATCGTCAATCTTGTTGGCAGTAAGAAGAAAAACCACAGACGCACTGAAGAACTTTGTGCCTGTCGCAGGACAATCCATCATGAAGCAAGTAGCAGCCGTGAGAGCCAAAGAAGCTGGTGTCACCGACGTCCACAATGCCAAGTTCAGTGGAGAGCTTCTTTGGCATTGTGGACGTCGGTGACACCAGCTTCTTTGGCTCCCACGACTGTTACTTGTAGTGCCGTTTTAGGTTCATATAGGCTTAGGGCGAAAAAAATGATTTTGTTTTTTTTTTTTAAGTTAAAAATGACATATATATATACTAGATGGTTACCCATTAGAAACGTAGATGTTATGTATTTTAATTGTTTATATATTTATTATTTTGTGACTATGATAAAATCATCTACATATATAGAAATTATTTGATTGCTTGATTCATTGAGTATAGTTTACATTAAATTCTATATAAATATAAATTGTATGTGTGATTGTTTATATATGGCAGCAAATAATCATCAAAAAATAAGCAAAACATATGCAAAATATAAACAAACATAAGTAAAATATTTTTACGTATGTGTTTTATAATGTATTAGATGTTTGAAAGTAAAATTGAAAAACCACATGAAAGTTGAAAATTTGCAACCACACTAACAAAATGCTAATATGAGAAAAAAAAAAAATAGATGGTATAATATTTGAGAGTCTATTTTATGTGTTATTACACATTAGCATTTTATTAATTAATTTAAAATATATTTTTGTATAAAATTTTAACACAAGTTCTCAAAATTTTATGTGATTTTTCATTTACTTTCAAACATTTAATAAATTATATAATACTCTATTAATGCAAATAAAAGATTAAGAAATATGAAATGAGAAGAATTAATAACAAACAAAATATTATAGATTTTTAAAATAGAAAGTGTAAACACATTTTCAAACTAAATACATAGCTAACTAAAAAGATACTTGGCCTTACAATTTTTTTATATTACTAGACTTTATCCCGCGGTACACAGCGGGATGATATTTTTATAACAAAATAAACTAAATTTTAAAATATATTTCTTTGTTAATTTTTTTTCTTTTGTTTAGTGTTTAAGATTGTATAATTATATTCTGATTGTTAATTCTAAAATTTGATCATGACAAGACAATTATTTAGTTTTATTTGTGGTAACATTACATTTTTACCGTATCAAATTTCTTATAGTTACATTTTTTTTAGATTTAACCCCTGAAAATTTTATTCTTACATTATTAGTTTTTTAAAAAAATTGTATTTTTAAATTTAATCAGTAAATTTTTAGTGTTTTTAGATTTAACCCGTGAAAATATTATATATATAAAAAGTATCTACAAACGAACCACATTTCATAAACCGGTTAAGTTATTGTTTGACCCGTTCTTCTGTCGTTGGTAAGCGCTGAAATTAATCTATACAAATACACATGTTATTCAACTAGTGATTTTCAAATCATTTGCCAAATCCAATGTTATTGAATCTTGAATTTTTATTAAACCATTTAAAATCACTCACAATCTTAAATTTGAGATTTATCTTGTGAATTGTACTAATTAATACATGAGCTCCCGTAAGTGTAAAAAAGCTTTGGTAGACGACGACCTAAGGCAAACACTTTCTCGTTTCCTAATGGTCCTCTCTCGTTCACCTAACACTCCTCTTATCTCCTATTTCTAATTCATCAAAACATTATTAGGCGTTTTTAAAAAAAAAAG
>NC_025701.1:2181383-2184616 GCF_000633955.1 Camelina sativa | reverse complement strand
AAAAAAAAAAAAAAAAAAAAAAATTGTATTCTGTTGTCTCTCGAAGAACAATGTCTCAGCTTCTCTTCCGTCTCTCCAAACTCTCTTCCCGGAACGATGTGCTTGTATGTAATAAGCTCTCTCTTTTTATTGGTTAATTTCGTTCTGTATTAGTTAGGTTTTGTTAGGGAACAAGTTTGAGTAGCTTGGACAAGAATGTATATTTTACTTTTGTGTTTTGATTTCTTGAGTTTTAATTAATTGGCAGATGCACAAGAGCGTTCGCTTGTTTTCAACCAGCCCGTATTTGACACTTGGCAGCATTGGTGAAGACTTGCCAGGAGAAGGCGGCGGCTACATCGGAGATATCCTCTTGTTCGATCCTGCCAAGGAAGAGTTAGTCACAGTCCGGGACAAAACAATACCCGAAGATCTCGTTAACTCGAGACTGGTCGGAGCTTCACATGGATGGACATTTTTCTCTGACCGATGCAATCATAACTCTGTACGTATCTGCGACCTTTTCAATCCCCTGGCTTCCAAATCAAACACCAAGATCATTCCTCTGCCTCTGCTTACTACTATGATCTATGGCCAAACACAAGTGGTCTGGAACGTGGCAATGTCTTCATCTCCTCTTCACCAAGACAACGAGGAAGAAGACTGTGTAGTGGCTATCAATTTCTTGGGTAACCAACTGAGTCTGTGCAGGCCCGGTCGTGACCTCGGTTGGACTAACAAACAGATCCCTTTCGTCTGCTCTGAAAACTCAAATCTCATGTACTCAAAGAGAGACCAACGTTTCTATTTGCCTGCTCCTGGAGGCAACTACCTGTGCTCTTGGGATCTCGACTTCGATAGCGATCCTAAGTTCAATGAGTTGGTGTTTCCGAACCTCCCTGAGTTGCCACAGTACGGGTGGGAGCTGTTGAATTCATGTTTTAAGGAGGACCATTGGGTGGAGTCACCTTCTGGCCAAAGTTTCTTAATCAAATGGTAACGAGTGTAACATACATATAGAAAGAAATTAATCTTGGTCAATTCTAACTTGGGTCCTCTATATATGCGTGTGCAGGTACTCTCGCGTCCCTTCTCAACGACACGAAGATCCAATACTGATGGTGTTTGGAGAGGAAGAAGACACAAAAGAGGGAACAAAAAACATGTGTTACACCGAGGACATTGGAGATCTTTGCATCTTCCTTTCAAAGAGTGATCCTTTCTGTGTTGTGGCAAGTTCTTGCCCTGGTCTCAAACCCAACTCCATCTACTTGATGGG
Organism: Camelina sativa; assembly: GCF_000633955.1. Classification (NCBI taxonomy): domain Eukaryota; kingdom Viridiplantae; phylum Streptophyta; class Magnoliopsida; order Brassicales; family Brassicaceae; genus Camelina; species Camelina sativa. Next base: position 2,183,358 of record NC_025701.1, on the reverse strand, counting down.
CCGTTGCTTTGCTGTTTATGATGTCACCACCGGAACCGCCCGTCACTTTGAACCTCCCAAAGGTGGACCAGAAAAGGTTCCTTTCCTCCCTTATTGGCTTCCTCCTTTTCCGATCTAGTTCATTGGTTCGTTGGTGTTGTATGAGGTTGTGTTTCGATTTTAGTTACTCTCGACCTGCTCGATCGGATTGCTATGATCTAGTTTAAGACCATCTTTATGTTCCCTTTTCACATTATTAATTTATGGTTCGTGGCACTTATTCTAGAAATGTTTGGCCCCCATCACTTAAGTTTATTGTATAATTTGTAAAAGAAATGAGCTTATACACCCATTGAATAGCGGGAATATGCCCTATATAAGTTTAAACCACTTTGACTGGTTTTGAAGAGCTGGTTTGGGATGCTTTTAACACAAAAATGAGCTAAAAACAACCAAAAAAATGTTTTAGATGTTATTAGCAATCCAAACTGGTGGAGAGAAACTTAAAGGGTTGAACAAAAGAGAGAAATGGTATGACTTGGCTAGATAGAAAATGGAGGAAGCCAGTAAGGGGTGGTGGTGAGAACGGTGGGTGCACACTCGGGAGCTTTATAATGATGTGCTTCTCCAGTAGTGAGATCGTAAATACCTAAGCCAGGTCCCATAAAATAGATGGAGTTAGGCTTGAGGCCAAGACAGTTGCTAGCCGGGATGCAGAAAGCCTCGTTCTTTGCAAGGAAAATGCACATGTCTCCAATGTCCTCTGTGTAACACATGATTCTTCCCATCACCGTGTCCTCCTCTCTAAACACCATCAACCTCTTTGTTTTGAAGGAAATTCCTTTTAACACCGGCGAGAAGAAGCCATGCGCGTACCTGAACCACAATTATTTTTGGTGTGAATTCATCACCACATTGGTATAATAAAAAAATAAATAATGAGTGTATAAACATAACATTACCATTTGACTAGGAAACGTTCACCACTAGAGGATGACTCCACAAGGTATTCCGTCCTGGAACACGAACTCAAAAGCTCCCACTCGGACTGATCCAACTTTGGATGGTAGCGATAGAACAACTCATGGAGCTCGGGGAGGTCGTCTGTTTTACAGTGGAGATTATAGGAGAACAAGTAGTTGCCTCCAGGAGCAGGTAAGTAGAATTTTCGGTCTCTTTTGGAATACATGAGGTTTGAGTTGTCCAAACAGTTGAAAGGGGTTAAGATGTTAGTCCACTCAAGGTCACAACCGGGTCTGCAAAGACTCAGCTGGATACCCGAAAACTTGATAGCCACTACACAGTCTTCCTCACCAAGAGGAGTAGAGGAGGACATTGCTACGTTACAGACTTCTTCGGTTTGGCCAGTGGGCAGAGCCGTAAGCCTAGGCAGAGGAACCATGAGAGGGTTTGATTTGGATGCTAAAGGATTGAAAATGTCGCTGATACGTACGGAACGATCACTGCGGTCACAGAAAAATCCCCATCCATGGGAAGCTCCCATCATTTCTTCGTCCATGAGCTCTTTGGGAACTGTTTTGTCCGGGACCGTGACTATCTCTTCCTTGGTCGGGTCAAACAACAGAACATCTCCAATTTTGCAGCCGCCCGGCAAAAATTCCTTAACCCTAGTGCCAAGTGTCAAATACGGGCTGGTTGAAAACAAACGGACGCTCTTGTGTATCTGCCAAGTAATTCGGACATATATCAGAACAAAATTGTAATGCAAAACACTCTTGTCTTCTTAACTATGCTTAATAACCCAATCTCCACCCTCCGGATTATCTTTTGATGGCATTATCTAGAGACAAACTCAAATTTATTTTAAAGCAAAACCTAACTAATACAGAACGAAATTAACCAATAAAAAGAGAGAGCTTATTACCTACAAGCACATCGTTCCGGGAAGAGAGTTTGGAGAGACGGAAGAGAAGCTGAGACATTGTTCTTCGAGAGACAACAGAATACAATTTCTTTTTTTTTTTTTTTTTTTTTT
>NC_025701.1:2150615-2181036 GCF_000633955.1 Camelina sativa | reverse complement strand
TATAATTTTTAAAAAACGCCTGATAATGTTTTGATGAATTAGAAATAGGAGATGAGAGGAGTGTTAGGTGAAACGAGAGAGGACCATTAGGGCAAGCCCATCAAAGGATGTAAAGAATATCTTAAGAGTTGCTTAAGTAAAAAAATAAATCATATTTATGAAAAAAAACAAATTTACCTTAGTGATCGATCCTTATGTTAGATGTTTTATGATCACTAAAGATCGAGGGTGTGTCGACACCTGATTGGCCAGAGAGAAAAATGATTTTTTTCTTTTTCTTTTTTTCTCTCCTTTGCGTCGCTCTCTCTCTCTCTTTCTCAGTTTGCTTCGATTTCTCCGATTTCTTCTTCTATCATCTTTGGTTCGATTTCTCCGATTTATCCGATTTCTTCTTCTATCATCTTTGGTTCTGCTCGCTCCACCGCGTCACGCATCACCAAACACGTCTTCACCACCTCCGGAGCCACCGCTCCTTCTCCTTCTTACCTCCTCTCCCGTCGTTTCACCGCAGCGATCTCCCATGCCGTTGGATTGGTCTCTTCCTTGAATCGTTTTACAACGGTTCAAACTCGCATGGACAGGTCCGGTGTATCGTACTCTCCGCTCAAATTTAAGAACCTCAAATTTAACAACCTTCAATGGACCCATGAAATATCTAAGTTTCTTAAGAAGTTCTTAATTTCATTTTTTTCAAAAATTAAGAATAAGATATGTTTTAAGATACTTTATTTAAATCCTTTGATGGCAATGCCCTTAGGAAACGAGAAAGTGTTCGTCTACCAAAGCTTTTTTACACTTACGGAAGCTTATGTATTTAATTAAGACTCTAAATAATTGTTTTCATATCTATTTGCATTATCGTACATCGTAAATATTGGAAACTACGATAGGCCTGAAAGCCCAACAAGAAACATTAAAAAATGGCCCAATCCCAAAACGGGTTCGGCTGAGACCTACAGTAATTGGAAGAAGAAGAACGGAGAGGTACAAAATAGCTAAACTCCGATCGATGGAAAACGCTTGCTTGATGAGAGTCTCAAAAGGGGATTCGATCAAACAGGTCTTTGAATTGAGCATAAGTCAATGTAGATGATTAATAATGGAGTACATTTTGTGTTTTATTGAATTGATATATACAAACTGTTAGCAAAGGCCACTTCTCGACACCAACTCTTTGTCCTTTACTTTAACTTCCTCTGCTTCACTTCACACAACTTAACTTTTGAACAACAGAGTTTCCACAAATCTCCTCCACAAAAGCTTCCATGTTCTTATCCGAAGACCCTCCTTCTCCACCCGCTTCAGTCGCCAAACGCTTCCATTTCTCTGCGTTTTCCCTCAGCTCCACCGACGACTTCTCATCCATCACTGCTTCCAAACACCTCCTTATCTCTCCTCTCTCCACCAAACCTTCCGAGTTCTCTCTTACCCTCACACCTGTCCTCCATGATTCCTCCAGTAGCTTTGCATTCGTCGGCTGATCTGACCACATCGGGAACGCCACCACCGGAACGCCAAGAACCAAACTCTCCAACGTAGAGTTCCACCCACAATGAGTCACAAAACAACCTACGGCTCTGTGTCTTAAAACCTCTATCTGCGAACACCATGATACAATCATCCCTACCTCTTCGAGCTCGTCTCTTAAACCAGCTATCTTCTCAATATCTGTCTCTTCTTCTCCTTCTATTTTCGTTTCTCTGTTGGGTTTATCAGTTATAACCCACAGAAAAGGTCGTTTCCCTTCAACGAGTGCTCTAGCCAGCTCCTCTATTTGTTTCTTGGACAACTCAACCATTGTTCCAAAAGAAACGTAAATAACAGAGGACTCTGTTTTCGAGTCTAGCCAACGTGTATAACTACTACTACTTTGATCGTTAACTGACTTGGTGGTGCTTCCTGAGAAAACCTCCGTGGGAAGTAAAGGACCAACCGCCACCATTTCGATGTTAGGGTAAGCCGCTAAGGCCTCTGGCTCCAGCGAATCGAAAGTGTTGATGAGAATTTTGGGGTTGGTTTCTTCTTTGAGAGTCTCCATCATTTCTTGAAACGCTGCGTATGTTGCTTTGCTTGTGTTGGAAGGTGTGAGGAAAGAAGGAAGATCTCGGATCTCTAGAGAAGAAAGATTCGGTAACTCGAAAGCGGACTTGTTTCCCATGAAGTGATTGTAATAGATGTCGAAAACCAAAGCGGGTTGGATCCAGAGAAGAGCACAAGGAAGTTGATATCTACGTGCTACTTTTGGAGCCCAATTGAGAAGAATCGTGTAGATCAAGCAAGTTACCGGAGAGTCACCTTTGCGACTAGCTTCGATAAACTCAGATAGGGCCTTATCACCGTTAACCATGAGATTCACCGACCGCTTTTGACTGTCGTCTGAGGTTGAAACGCCACCAATAAAGAGGTTGAACTTGTTGTTCGTCTGTGTCTTTCCAATAAACGCCACCATAGATCAAGCAAATGCAATGCTTCCTCCATCATACAATCCGTCTTTGATACCATGTCGAAGTTTATTTAAGACAAAGGTTACATTACAAACCAAGATCTAACTAAACTGATTTCATTACAAACCTCTGTTTTTTATCCCAGATGCTAAACCGCTACTGCAACAACCATCAAAATGATTAAAGTGAGATCATGGCAAGCATCCTGAGAGAAACCTCTGCGATGAAAAAACAAACCAACACAGAACAAATAACAAATGTGCATCTCCATACCTGAAACCATAAATGGTCCAGTAATGCCTTTCTTTCTATGGTAGTATCTGGGAAAATTTGACAATCCTTGAGGCTGATGCAACAAAAAAAAACATGCACACCAAAGTTTGAGTTGTCCTCTGTTAGACTCGAAAACAGAGTCCTCTGTTATTTACGTTTCTTTTGGAACAATGGTTGAGCTGTCCAAGAAACAGATAGAGGAGCTGGCTAGAGCGCTTATAGAATATAAACGGCCGTTCTTGTGGGTTATAACGGATAAACTCAACAGAGAAGCGAAAATAGAAGGTGAAGACGAGACAGAGGTTGAGAAGATAGCTTGTTTTAGACACGAACTTGAAGAGGTTGGGATGATTGTTTCTTGGTGTTCGCAGATAGAGGTTTTAAGACACCGAGCTGCAGGTTGTTTTGTGACTCACTGTGGGTGGAGCTCGACGCTGGAGAGTTTGGTTCTTGGCGTTCCAGTTGTGGCGCTTCCGATGTGGTCAGATCAACCGACGAACGCTAAGCTTCTAGAAGAAAGTTGGAAGACAGGTGTGAGGGTGAGAGAAAACTCGGAAGGTTTGGTGGAGAGAGGGGAGATAAGGCGGTGTTTGGAAGAAGTGATGGAGAAGAGAGCTGAGAAGCTGAAGGAAAGCACAGAGAAATGGAAACGTTTAGCGATTGAAGCGGGTGGAGAAGGAGGATCCTCGGATAAGAACATAAAGGCTTTTGTGGAGTCTCTCTGTTTTGAGGTTGTGTGAAACAGATGAGGGTAAGCAATTTAGATACTTCACGTTGGTAAAACAGTCCATATAATAAGTTTAATACATTCTAATATGTGTTTATCGTCAAACTAAAAATGCTCACAACGTGTCTTGCACAGATTCATGTTGTAGGTTACTCATGTAGTTTACCTTGTTTGATTCAATGAAGCATTAGTATGTATTACCACCCTTAAAATAGTAATGTGAATACATTGTGATCCCTGCTAAAATTTTGTTGCATGTAATTTTTTAGTTATTTAATTTACACAAACTTTTTTAATGCAAAGCATAAAGTTTCTTCTAACCGGAGATCAATACAAAATAAAAATTATTTCGAGACAAGAAAAAGACAGGTAAAGAAGGTTCGGATTGGGCAAGTGATGTCACACTTTTCTAAAATAAAACATCATTAGAAAATTTCTCAAACTTTAATAACTTCATATTTGTTTGGGATAATTAGCCCAAATATACTTTATAGTAGTTATCGATTTCAAATTTTTTTTTATCAAGATATATACAGTAAATAGTATAATTATACTAGAAGATTTGGTCAATGGTTAACATAAGTTGATTTTGCCAAAATCAAATAAGAAAGTAAATCTAACAATTTGGCATTAATTACTGTTCCTTTTTTTTAATAACCCTAAAAAGGAATGAATGTTATTAGAGAGAGATGACTCAACCTCATAAAAATCTCACATAGAGATCCCTTCCCTTCAGTTTCTTCTCGTCTCTGCCTTGATTCTTCTGAATTTTACAGAAACTGTACGATCTGAAAGAAAAAAAACAATTCAGAATCCAAAAAAGGAACAAACTTTCAAATCCAATTCCGGCGTAATTCTTCTTCATTGGATCTTTAATTTAAAACCATGTCAGAGATGGCGACTATGGATCCGGAAGGAATCGATGGAGTTCGTATGCCGTGGAACGTTTGGCCTCGTAACAAGGTTGAAGCAAGCAAGTGTGTGATCCCTGTCGCTGCTTGTATCTCTCCGATCCGTTACCACCGTGATATTCAATCCGTTGGTTATGCTCCTCTTCGTTGTCGCTCTTGTACCGCTGCTCTTAACCCTTTTGCCCGTGTTGATTTCTCCGCTAAGATCTGGATCTGCCCTATCTGTTTCCAGCGTAATCACTTCCCTCCTCACTACCATGTTATGTCTGAGACTAATCTCCCTTGTGAGCTCTATCCGCAGTACACTACGGTTGAATACACTCTGCCTAACCCTTCTCAGCCTACCGGTGTTGGGAATTTTGATCAGAGTGGTGCTGTTTCTTCAAAGCCTTCGCCTTCCGTGTTTGTTTTTGTTTTGGATACGTGTATGATTGAGGAGGAGTTTGAGTACGCGAAATCTGCGCTCAAGCAGGCAATCGGGTTGCTTCCGGAGAATGCTCTTGTTGGGTTTGTCTCGTTTGGTACGCAGGCGCATGTTCATGAGTTGGGGTTCTCTGATTTGACGAAAGTTTATGTCTTTAGGGGAGATAAGGAGATCTCCAAAGATCAGATTTTGGATCAGTTGGGGCTTGGTGCTTCTGGCAGGCGAACCCCTGTTGGTGGGTTTCCAATGGGGAGGGACAGTTCTGGCTATTCTGGTGTTAATAGATTCTTGTTGCCAGCGTCCGAGTGTGAATTCACCATTGATTCGGTCAGTTTTATAAAGTTTTTAGCTTTTCTTCTTATACTGATTGATTTTTTGATATTGCATAATGTAATCAAAGCTGATGATGATAAATAAATTTTGGAGTGTAGCTGTTGGATGAGCTACAGACGGATCAGTGGCCTATCAAGGCTGGACGTCGTCAGTCGCGGTGCACGGGAGTGGCTTTGAGTGTAGCCACTGGACTTCTTGGAGCTTGTTTTCCTGGAACTGGTGCTAGAATCGTTGCTTTAATTGGAGGACCATGTTCTGAGGGGCCAGGCACGGTAACTTCATTTTTTTTATCCCCTTCTCTCTATAGTTGCTCTGATTGTTTGCTTGAGGAAATTGGGGGAAACATTAGCTTTTTTAACTATGGAATTGTTCGTTATGATATTGTCTGGTGTAACTTTCATCTATAAACTGTTGTAATGGTTATGGTGACAGTTGGCCATGATAGTTAGGATAAGATGAGATTTATATGCTATATCCTGTTGTCGGATATGATCGAGCATCAGATGCATCATGCCTCATGTAACCTAAATAGGATGACTAGGTTTGTTGCTTAAGATAGTTTGAATTTTGTATTGCAAGTCTGTTAGGCTGTAATCTTGATCTATGATGGATTTTCTCTTCATCTTGTGCTGAGCTACGTGTGGGTTATGCATCTCCGTATTTTATGACCATTTTTCTTGCAAGTATAGTAATAAGAAAAGTGTTTAGGATCAGAGCACACTTGAAACTTTCCTTGTTACTTATTTCATATTTGGCTTCTGATACAAAGTTCGTCCTCTGAGTTAGTACTTCCTCTGGCTTCTGCAGATTGTGTCAAAGGATCTATCAGAACCTTTGCGTTCACACAAAGATCTCGATAAAGATGCAGCTCCCTTCTATAAGAAAGCAGAGAAATTTTATGATGCTCTCGCTAACCAATTGGTTAACCAAGGACATGTACTGGACCTTTTTGCATCCGCACTTGATCAGGTAATTTATTTTCCCTGTATGTTATGATCATGTTAACGTAATATCATATCTGCAACAAACTTTCTATATTGGAGAAGAAGATTGTTTTGATTAACTTCCTTGTTGTGCATGCTCTAACTATTCTCAGCAGAGACATAAATTCTATTAAAATTTACTTCAATTCGGATCATTATCATATTTTCTGTGTGTTTAAATGTTAGGTTGGTGTTGCTGAAATGAAAGCTGCGGTTGAAAGAACTGGAGGACTTGTTGTTTTATCAGAAAGTTTTGGCCATTCTGTATTCAAGGATTCCTTTAAGCGAGTATTTGAAGATGGCGAACAGTCTCTCGGCCTTTGTTTCAAGTGAGCTGTTGCGACAGGATAATGTTCTCCTTGCTATTTCATTTGTCCATGCATGCAAATCGAGTTTTTCTAAGCATAATATTTGCCGCTTATATTGCATCAAAGATATATTCAGTTAGTGACATTCTCACTCGTTTTTCAACCTATCATTTCAGTGGTACACTTGAGGTCATTTGTTCAAAGGACGTAAAAATCCAAGGGATTATTGGACCTTGCGCGTCATTGCAAAAGGTTGAAGCTATTCTTACAGAAGTTTATCTTTTTTGTCTTTAAATTATGGTAGATAGCTTAACAGTTATGCTTTTTTGGGAACAACTGCAGAAAGGCCCAAGCGTTGCTGATACAGTTATTGGGGAGGGGAATACTACAGTTTGGAAGATGTGTGGCCTCGACAAAAGTACTTGTTTGACAGTCTTCTTTGATCTTTCTTCTAGTGATCAATCAAGTACTCCTGGAGGTGTAAATAACCAGCTATATCTACAATTTTTGACAAGGTATTCTCTTCATGCAATTCTGGGTTTGTGCATGTTCATCTAAATAGTAGAAATTTGATCTTACTTATATGATTGCAGCTACCAAAATCCCAGAGGTAAAACATTACAGCGAGTTACTACTGTTACCAGACAATGGGTAGATACTGCTATTAGTACAGANCTGTTGCGACAGGATAATGTTCTCCTTGCTATTTCATTTGTCCATGCATGCAAATCGAGTTTTTCTAAGCATAATATTTGCCGCTTATATTGCATCAAAGATATATTCAGTTAGTGACATTCTCACTCGTTTTTCAACCTATCATTTCAGTGGTACACTTGAGGTCATTTGTTCAAAGGACGTAAAAATCCAAGGGATTATTGGACCTTGCGCGTCATTGCAAAAGGTTGAAGTTATTCTTACAGAAGTTTATCTTTTTTGTCTTTAAATTATGGTAGATAGCTTAACAGTTATGCTTTTTTGGGAACAACTGCAGAAAGGCCCAAGCGTTGCTGATACAGTTATTGGGGAGGGGAATACTACAGTTTGGAAGATGTGTGGCCTCGACAAAAGTACTTGTTTGACAGTCTTCTTTGATCTTTCTTCTAGTGATCAATCAAGTACTCCTGGAGGTGTAAATAACCAGCTATATCTACAATTTTTGACAAGGTATTCTCTTCATGCAATTCTGGGTTTGTGCATGTTCATCTAAATAGTAGAAATTTGATCTTACTTATATGATTGCAGCTACCAAAATCCCAGAGGTAAAACATTACAGCGAGTTACTACTGTTACCAGACAATGGGTAGATACTGCTATTAGTACAGAGGTTAGTATTTTCACGTTCTGAAAATTCTTGCATTCTGCTACTGCATTATGGGTTCTAAAATCAGTTCGGGTGTGTTTCCTTCCCCAAGAATGGTCGAATATGTCCTGGTCCATTGCCTTTGTATTTTTGTCTTTGTTTATTTTGCCTTTTAGAAACACTTGTTAAGCTATTTAAATGGTCGGTGTGAGTATTACATTGGGAACATGATCTGTCTGGCCGAGTGGGTGTGGACAGTTTGGTTGTGTTAAGACAAGTCATTTCCTTGTGTATTAACACTAGTGCTTCGGTTACAACTAGGACTTCATCAATTTGGAGTTTCTTTAGATTTCTGTGTCCAAATTGTTCTTGGTCTTGCATGTTCGTATTCCAGTACTCTTATGGTCTTAACTTGCATTTTTTCTTCTTTGTACGTGGAGTTGTGGACATGGATGCTAATGAGAAGTATTGTGTCTGTAGGAATTGGTGCAAGGTTTTGATCAAGAAACTGCTGCTGTGGTTGTGGCCAGATTAGCTTCCTTGAAAATGGAAACAGAGGTGAATATTATATTGAGTCATTTTCAATCCCAATTCTTTGGTGCCTTCTGTTGATTTGCATTTTTGCTAGTTCTTATTAGAAAACGTTTTTTTATATTAGGATTTTGATTCTTTGGTTGGGAACTCCCTTAACCATTGTTTAACTCGGACTTTATCTTTGATTATCAATTTCTAAATGACCACTAAATTTTTTATTTCGTAGGAGGGTTTTGATGCTACGCGATGGCTGGACCGGAATCTTATTCGTCTTTGTTCTAAATTTGGTGATTACCGGAAGGATGATCCTGCTTCATTTACTCTAAATCCAAACTTTTCACTATTCCCTCAGTTTACATTTAATCTCCGACGGTCACAGTTTGTGCAGGTAAGTATGACATATGAGGAGCTGCAGTATAATCATCTCTGTAATAACTGTCTTCCATCTTTAAATGTCTTTCTGGTGATATCATCAGGTGTTCAACAATAGTCCAGACGAAACTGCCTACAACCGCATGCTATTGAACCGAGAAAATATTTCAAACGCAGCTGTTATGATTCAGCCATCTCTAACAACTTATTCGTTTAACTCACTCCCTCAACCTGCATTGTTGGATGTTGCTTCCATTGGTGTAGACCGTATCCTCCTGTTGGATTCTTACATTAGTGTCGTTATTTTCCATGGAATGAGTATTGCACAGTGGCGCAACATGGGCTATCAAAATCATCCCGACCACCAGGTAATGACGATGCAAGTTGCAATTGACCATAATATTCAGGAATATTAGCCTTACATGTCTCATTTGATCCCTTTATTTGTTAAGGCATTTGCACAACTTTTGGAAGCCCCTCAAGAAGATGCTCAGATGATCATCCGTGACCGTTTCCCTGTACCAAGATTAGTTGTATGTGATCAACATGGATCCCAGGTTAGTGTTTTAACCTTTTTCATCTCTGAATTTGCAGTGGAATTTTGTAACAGTGGAACACTGGGGTTGCTAGCTTTTACTGACGTTTTGTACTGCGTACGGCAATAATGGACAGGCAAGGTTTCTGTTAGCGAAGTTAAATCCGTCAGCTACATACAACAATGCGAGCGAGATGAATGAAGGTTCCGATATAATCTTCACGGATGATGTTAGTCTTCAAGTCTTCTTCCAACATCTTCAGAAGTTGGCTGTTCAATCTTAAGAACACAGAGGTCTCACTCTCTCCCCCCCACTTCGGTTGAAGATTTGCTTTTGGTATTTTTCGTTCTGAGTGTTCGCTGCAAAACATAATTTACAGACGGCATGAGACAAATACAAATAAAGAAAGATGCGGTCATAGCTCACCCGAATGCCTCAAGTGTCTTAGCCTTTTTATACACACTCATTAACAGACTACGCTTCTGTTTCCTTTCTTTTCAGTGAGGTTTTTTTGTTTGTCATAGACTCGTCGTGATTCAACAAATTTTGTAGTTTCATTTGGTCACTGTATTATTTTTCTTTTCTTTTAAGGTTGTAGCCGAAGATATTGTTCTAATTGTTTAGTCCGTTCTGTTATTACACAACTACTCGAAGGTTTTTAATGATGTCGTTAAAGTTCATATAATATGTCCACCCATATACACACACAAATAAGAACCTCGAAAAATTCAAAACAACCAGACGCCATATACTACAAGAGTCTTTTACAAGGTATACACATGACCGAGAGCTATATAACAAAAGCAAAGCTCGGTAGCTTCTTTATTTATTATTTCCTTAAGCTTGCTATATAACTAACTTAGAGTCTTAGACAAAGACCCTTGGAACAGACTCGACCGGCTTTATGTCAACCTCTCGCACCTCCAGCTTCAGCCCTTTGCCTCCTCCATTTGCCAACGGATGGATCCCATGGTCTGGTCCCTTCATATAAGCCCTTGACGCTCTCTCCTTATCCATCGATACTCCAAACTGCTTTTCCGTCTCTGCAAATATTCATTCATAATGTATGTTTCATGGATATTTAAATCAAAATTAGACAGATCCATAGATGACCAATGTAACTCACCCTTGATCATTTCCGGATAAAGTTGACCGTCTCGAGTTACGGCCATCATGATATTAGGCAAGCCAATGGGGAGCTGATGCCCCAAATCCACTTGCCAGAAATGGTAGACTTTCCCATAAGTCTTTGCGACTTTTTCGAGATCTTGGCGTTGAATTGCTTCGGGAACACCGGGCATGAACAAGAAGCCTCCTTTAACTTCCCACTCGTGAGTGTGCCAAAGCTTCTTCTCATCATCAGGTAATGTCATAAAGAGCTTCTCTGTTACAATGTACTCCAGACCGATCAGACGAGCGTTGGCATCGGGACCATCGTAGATCAGACACTGACGCATGTCCTCATTGATGTGACCGCAGAAATGGTGTGCCTCCACTTGTCGCGTCATGTCATATGCATAAAAATGAAACCTACAACAAAGGCAACAAAATATGATATATTCACCAACAATGGCTTTTTAATGATCTACTACACAAACTCATGTCAAATAGGCATCTACTTCACACGTTGTTCACATAGGTTGAATTCTTTTGCGAAAATAATTGTTAAATGAAAAGAAGGATTAACGATTTCAGAAACGTACGCGCAGAGATGTTGGTGGATTTGGTTAATCGGAGCAAAGCTTTGTACGGCTGAAGCTGCGGTGTCAACCATGGAGGTTCCAGTCTTCGTTGGCTCTCCTGGAACCTTCGGTCCATTTTTGGTAGATAAATGAACTGCCTTCTCCATTACACCAATCAGTTAATTTTCTTTTCTCTGCAAATTCTGTCTGATTATAACTAGCAGCAAGTGAGAATAAGAGACGATGCTTTGTATTAGGTCTCGTCTTAATATAAAGAAGTAGACATGTGCATGGACTATGACACATGTCAAACATTGAAGGTGTCACCGAGTGTGCGTGGCTTATCTGGCTTCATAGTTTGGGATAATGTAAAGAACTAGTCAAAATGTATATATGTGTCGATAGATTCAGAAGCTGATTATTACAGTGAAAGCAAATTTGGTGTAGACAAATATAGCGACTACGTGTACACAAGATTAAATGGTAAAAGGTGGGAAATTAATAAGGATTGTGATTGTGATGCACGCGAAACCAAACCCCTTATGAAGCAAAGTAACACAAATATTGTCTAGGGTTTTCGGAAAACGAGGAAAACTCATATTCGAGTCCATAGCTTCAGGGATACATGGAGACTCGTCTCTCTGTTCGAGTCTCCTCTGTTTGACAAAACAAATCTTTTTGAGGCTACTAGACAAAATGTACATTCGAAGTTGAGAATCTTCCGTTTAAGCTTAGGAATCGCGATAAATTGACTGAGCCATCCACTTAAGATGCAACTGAAGCTTGCCCGCTTTGGACTCGTCTAATGGGTACCAGTCTTTGTATTCCTCTTCCATTATAACCCTTGTCAACGTCAAGATGCATCTCCCAATGTAGTCCTGCCCACAAAGTAAAGCCACAAATTTTCATTTTCCCATGTCCAATGCCAACACGATAAGTAATAATAAACCAAGCAAGAAAAAAACCAGTAGTTGCGGTTTGATTTTACCTTTCCAAAGGTGTCGTGGTCCCAAACTTCAAGGACTAGCATATCGTGTAACCCGTCTTCAACTACAAAATCAAAAGTCTGGTTCCAAACCGGGTTCAAGCTGTCATTGACGACCTGGTGAAGCAAAATTACCATTAGTTAGATACGATTGAGGACGAAACATCAATAACATGGATCACTCTTTGATACTATAAATGAGAGGTCTGACCCGAGTTTTGCTCTTGGCACCTGATTTTTTCATCGAGAGAACAACATATGGATCAGCTTTCCCCATCNACATAGTTTGGGATAATGTAAAGAACTAGTCAAAATGTATATATGTGTCGATAGATTCAGAAGCTGATTATTACAGTGAAAGCAAATTTGGTGTAGACAAATATAGCGACTACGTGTACACAAGATTAAATGGTAAAAGGTGGGAAATTAATAAGGATTGTGATTGTGATGCACGCGAAACCAAACCCCTTATGAAGCAAAGTAACACAAATATTGTCTAGGGTTTTCGGAAAACGAGGAAAACTCATATTCGAGTCCATAGCTTCAGGGATACATGGAGACTCGTCTCTCTGTTCGAGTCTCCTCTGTTTGACAAAACAAATCTTTTTGAGGCTACTAGACAAAATGTACATTCGAAGTTGAGAATCTTCCGTTTAAGCTTAGGAATCGCGATAAATTGACTGAGCCATCCACTTAAGATGCAACTGAAGCTTGCCCGCTTTGGACTCGTCTAATGGGTACCAGTCTTTGTATTCCTCTTCCATTATAACCCTTGTCAACGTCAAGATGCATCTCCCAATGTAGTCCTGCCCACAAAGTAAAGCCACAAATTTTCATTTTCCCATGTCCAATGCCAACACGATAAGTAATAATAAACCAAGCAAGAAAAAAACCAGTAGTTGCGGTTTGATTTTACCTTTCCAAAGGTGTCGTGGTCCCAAACTTCAAGGACTAGCATATCGTGTAACCCGTCTTCAACTACAAAATCAAAAGTCTGGTTCCAAACCGGGTTCAAGCTGTCATTGACGACCTGGTGAAGCAAAATTACCATTAGTTAGATACGATTGAGGACGAAACATCAATAACATGGATCACTCTTTGATACTATAAATGAGAGGTCTGACCCGAGTTTTGCTCTTGGCACCTGATTTTTTCATCGAGAGAACAACATATGGATCAGCTTTCCCCATCAGATCTTGTATTGGTATCTCTTCTGCAGATATCACTGTCACAGAGAGCACTCCTCTTATAATGACATCTTTTCTTTTACGGCTTGATGCATTTTCTTCATCTGTCGTATCATTTTTGAGCACCCTCTCTAAGGACGTCATCGATGAAGTGACAAAGGGATTTACAATGCCATTTCCCGAACCATAAGGGATGTAAAGTAGCTCAAGGTGAACCTAANTGTGCGTGGCTTATCTGGCTTCATAGTTTGGGATAATGTAAAGAATTAGTCATAATGTTAGTATGTGTCGACAGATTCAGAAGCTGATTATTACAGTGAAAGCAAATTTGGTGTAGACAAATATGGCGATTACGTGTACACAAGATTTAATGGTAAAAGGTGGGAAATTAATAAGGATTGTGATACACGCGAAACCAAACCCCTTATGAAGCAAAGTAACACAAATATTGTCTAGGGTTTTCGGAAAACGAGGAAAACTCATATTCGAGTCCATAGCTTCAGGGATACATGGAGACTCGTCTCTCTGTTCGAGTCTCCTCTGTTTGACAAAACAAATCTTTTTGAGGCTACTAGACAAAATGTACATTCGAAGTTGAGAATCTTCCGTTTAAGCTTAGGAATCGCGATAAATTGACTGAGCCATCCACTTAAGATGCAACTGAAGCTTGCCCGCTTTAGACTCGTCTAATGGGTACCAGTCTTTGTATTCCTCTTCCATTATAACCCTTGTCAACGTCAAGATGCATCTCCCAATGTAGTCCTGCCCACAAAGTAAAGCCACAAATTTTCATTTTCCCATGTCCAATGCCAACACGATAAGTAATAATAAACCAAGCAAGAAAAAAACCAGTAGTTGCGGTTTGATTTTACCTTTCCAAAGGTGTCGTGGTCCCAAACTTCAAGGACTAGCATTTCGTGTAACCCGTCTTCAACTACAAAATCAAAAGTCTGGTTCCAAACCGGGTTCAAGCTGTCATTGACGACCTGGTGAAGCAAAATTACCATTAGTTAGATACGATTGAGGACGAAACATCAATAACATGGATCACTCTTTGATACTATAAATGAGAGGTCTGACCCGAGTTTTGCTCTTGGCACCTGATTTTTTCATCGAGAGAACAACATATGGATCAGCTTTCCCCATCAGATCTTGTATTGGTATCTCTTCTGCAGATATCACTGTCACAGAGAGCACTCCTCTTATAATGACATCTTTTCTTTTACGGCTTGATGCATTTTCTTCATCTGTCGTATCATTTTTGAGCACCCTCTCTAAGGACGTCATCGATGAAGTGACAAAGGGATTTACAATGCCATTTCCCGAACCATAAGGGATGTAAAGTAGCTCAAGGTGAACCTAAATTACAGATAATCAACGAGAACGAGTATTCATTAGCCTCCACAGATACAAAAATCAAAGGATTTCTAAGTTCTTATAGCTGATCTAACCTCTCCACGGTTCTTAGTATCTCTCTGGATCTCTAAATCTTTGACTAGCTTCAACCAGACATCCTTAACTTTACCAGGTTCAAGTTCACAAAGCCGGATTTGGGCACAACCAATTAGCTCAGATGCCTGTATTCCCTCGTCATCGTATATTCTGACCACTAAATGTTGAGTTGACGCATCTTCGACGACAAATTCAAAATGCTCATTCCAGATGGGATTCAGGTCATTGTTCTGAAGGGAATATATATATTAGATCAGTCTGGCAAGTTTAGCAGTAAAAGAGGAGAATTGGACTACTTACAATTGTCTTGCTTCTTTTAGTCTTTTCTCGCAAAGGACGTATAAACATTTTAGCAAAGGGGTCCGATTTTCCAACTAGATCTTTGTTGGTCAAGTTCTTTGCTTGCACAAGCTTCACCTCCAAAGTTCCAACAGGCTTTAGCTCCAGATCGCTGAGAAAAGAAACACAAAAAAGCTATAATAGAAATCCAAAACCAGAAAGACAAGCACCATCATTTTGCACTGACACTTTCATAGTGCTTTAACACCATAGTCAGAAAGTCCAAAACAAAAAAGAAAAGAAAGTTGGGCATATCCTGCACTGAAGTAAAGGTTTAAACCCTCTATAAAAACCTTAAACAAGATATCAACAGTTCAAGTTTATGTATCTAATCTGAGGTGTACCTATAATCACCAGGCATAATTGGGATGACCTTCCGAACAGGCCATGTGATAGAATCTTCCACGGCATCCCGAATTGTTTCCTGTTACATATCAACTCACAGGTAAGTGTAAAGAATTGAAACCATTTTGATAGTTCCTTTCTCTTAAACTCCAGAATGACATAAAGATTTGGCATCAAGAAAAAGGACAAAGATAGTTCGATTTTGAAACACATTAGTTTCCAGATAAGTGCGCACAAAATTCTCAGTTGAAAATGTGTTCATTTAATAAATGAATACTATTTCTGAAGAAAAAAAGTGGACATAACTAGGAATAAAAAGTGTAAGCCAAACCTCAATAGCTTCAGAAAGTCCAGGAATTGCTGAAATGTCACCTCCAACAACCTTAAGGGTGAAATCCAATTTTTTCTGCAGTACAGAATTGGACGTATAAGCAAAACAACAGACAAAACTGATCATAGCTAGTCGAAGATTTTGTGTCATCACAGCTTTCTTCAATCAAACCAATCAAGCACACACATGCCGGTAAACACAAGGATGCAAAAAGATTAAGCAAAACTAAAAAAACTGTGGACACTCTTAGCCAATTACAGCTACAGCTATAGTAGCTTCAGAGGGCACCAACCTTTTCTCTAAGAGAAACACTGACAGCTCCAAAGCAAGGAAACTCATCAACTAGTGGCCTAAAAATCAGCCTGAAAACACCAGTGAATCCAATATTTTTCACCTAGAAAACAGAGAATACGAAATCAGTTGTAGTCAGCTTATCATTGGTCAAAATAGAAAGATTAAAAAAAACACATGGTGTAAAATCAGATCTCACAGTATGTAGAAGTAAGCAATCAAGAGAAAGCATGAGGCATATATACTGTACCTGAACTGGAAGAGACACACCAACTAAGGTCTTGATGCCAAGTACAATATTTGGATTTCCATCCCACTGCATATCAAGTTCCATGGTCACCCCATTTTTATCACCGTCGATAATGGAAACACCTAACAAACACCAAGGGACACAAGTAGACTAAGCAGCAGCACAATGTTTTGTTGGAGAAGATGGCTCCTCTTTTTGCAGACTTTAACAGACAATCCGCAGAAATGTAAAGAATGATACTGCTGCTATTACTTTTTGAGTCGAAGTTAATTCCACTTCTCATTTCATTTATTCAATTGAATATTTCCCCTTTGACATGATCTCAATGATATCACAGAAAAGTAGGTTTATAGGTGGGAGACACGTAAAAGTAAGAATTCTTGACTAACTACGTAAGCTCAAGATTTCTATGGACTCAACTAAACCGAAAATATCACAAGCAAAGGGATTCTACCGCAAACCTAACATGAATCAATTGCAAAAGTAATGGTTACTTACATCACAACACAAAACAGAGATGAAGAAAACTAACCTGTAAACTGAGGTGCCACAGTACCAAGAGTAAGCTTAGAAAATGTCAAGGAGGCCACTATAGCAGGTCGATATTGCTCAAGAACAGGCTCGACAGATGCTCTTATAAGATCAGAGGCTGCCTAAACTCCGATGAATTAAGAAACAGGAGACAAAAAAAACCCTCAATCAAAAACAATATCTTCATTCAGAATACAGATAACATCTCTCTAACTGAAAACAACAACAAAGATACCTCATCAACATAAGGCCAGATCTTTGTCAAGTGATGGTTAAGCCAAGTCAACTGAAGTAAATAGAAAAAAAACAAGAATCAGTCCCCAAAGTATATGACCAAATTTTACAACTTTCGTTTCGTGTCTGAGAAAGATACGCAAACACATCATCAATGTATAAAAACAAAAGGGAAGGATGGAACTAAACTTCTGACGCTCAGAGAAGACAACCCAGGAAGGATAAAACTCAGGAGGCAAAAGCTTCCTCGAATCCTCAACAGTCATCCTCGCAAAAGCAGCCACCGTATTCGCCTGATTAAAATAAACAAAAATCTCCATGAGCTGACACCAAAATCGAGTACATAAAAAAAAAGCCAAATTGATTGATTGAGTAGGAGGGTCTCTCACAAGTTGAGAGCGAAGCTTGGATCGAGAATTCTCCAACTTGACAAAACCGATGATGATGGCGATTCCGACAACGAGTCCGATTATAATTCCGACTATGAACCCCATTTTTTTCTTTGTCCCCCGGATTTCGCAATGCCCGTACTGACTAATCAGAGTACCCAAAAAAAAAGATCACACCTTTAGTTTCACGAGCTGAACCCACCGAATGAGGTAGAGAGATGTGTATCAATCTGTTTTTTGTTTTCTAAGAAAGCGAATAACAAAAAAAAAAAAAAAAAAAAAAAAAAAAGGGTCTTTTTTGATTTAAAAGGCATTTCCAAAGAGGTCGCTTTACCGACGCAGACGAAAAGGTTATGCTATCGTTTGCCACCAATAAAAAGTTGACACGTCATTTAATTGAGAAATACATAACCGGTGAGATTTGAGATTTGGACATTAAAAAAAATAAGAAAAAAAAAAAAGGATAAAGACGGTGGTTGAGTTGAGTTGACCATCGTCTCCGGAGCTCCGGCGGATCTGAAGAGATAAGGAGTGTTGCATGCGATTACTCTCGTGCCAGAATTGGTGGATCTCTCTCTCCATGGGAAGTTGAGTTCTTGTGGCTTGAGATTTCGACGAGAGTGATGTAAAGATTGCAGCTTTTGATTGTGTCATCATCAATTGAGGAATCCTGACATATAAAGGTGGTAACTTTTTTTTCCGGAATCGACTTTGGAGAAGTAAAGACGAAGAAGCAGGGCCAAGAACATAATCGTAATGACAAAAGATTCGGTTTTGCATTCCCCCAGGGTTTGGTAAACGAGAACAGTGTTTTTAAAAGAATGTTACGATCTTTATAATTGGTATGTTCTTCGGGGACTTAATGTGTTTGACTATTCCGTTTTTGAAAGAACACTTTGCCTTCAAAGATCTTGGTATGTTCTTGGGAGACTCTTAACAGTTGATACTTTGTGTAGATGGTTATGGCTCATCGAGGCAACGTTACGGGCTTAAGAAGGCTCATGAAGGGCGAACCCAACTCATGAAGAAGCTCTCAGGTTTTGAATTTTCCATTGCTACATTTATATAGAAAATAACCAATGCGGCTTTGTTACAATTACAGTGGATGGTAAGAGTTTAATCAAAAATTATTCTCTTTATTTTGTTATTCAGTTTTAGTTAGATCATAGTATGTGTTTCTAAGTTCTAATCACAATATCCTTGTTATTCAATTTCATACGAGCTTTCTCACAGAAAAAAAAACAAAAACAAAAAAAAGTGAATTTATTAGGAGATTAATGCAATGGTCCCTTTAGCAAGTTGTTATCTTTGACGTATTAGACACACTTTATCTTTCTTTTTTCCTAATCTGCTAAAATTCTCATAGGATGTGATGGTGACGGGCATTACTATGATTAGAACTTTGTTAGTGATGTAAAATGACCAAGTTCCAAGATCACTTTTGCGTGAACATACCATTCTCCTATATTAATGAGTTTGCAGACTCCTCCATCTCTCTATTGTAATGATGTTATTTGCTTTTTTATTGTATCCTGATATTGTGTTAAAGAGAATTGAGAGATGAAATTCCTTCTTTTTTTTTTTTTTAGTAATACAAATTGCTTTACAAAAACAAATGGAAAATCACATTTAAAGAAATTAGAATCTGTAAGACATTTATTACACATTGGTTTGTCTTGCATACACATTGGTTTGTCATGCAACTGCAGAGTGACGTTTTGGGTTCTGACTCATAATTTTCTGAGTGGTCAAAAAGTAATTTAGAGGAGGAAAAGAAAAGAAAAGAAAAGAAAAGGAAAGGAAAAAAACAAAGCTCGAAATGGAAACAGATTAATGAGCTGGTTTGTGGAAAATGTAAGAAAACTGAGCAAAAAAATAAAGCAGAGAGAGAGAAACACTCTACAGAGTACGTTTTTGGGTCAAAGTTTTGGCGGTATGAGTAGTCCTGAAATAGCATGCTTTGGCTTTGACATCACGCTTTCTTCATGACCCTTTCTCTCTCCGCCCATCACTCTCTCTTCTGTCCAATCTTCTGAAACTAGTCTACTCAAAATTTCTCCAAAGTCTCTTTACTCTTTAGATACAGTCATTACACTTCATCATCATCTCCTCAACCCATTTGATCTCAAATCCTTTGAAGACTCATTTTTCTTGTCCAAGGTTCTTACTTTTCTCTCTCTGTTTCTTTTTCTTTCTCAGACTCATAATCTTGTCTTCGCTAGGGTTTCTTACAGTATTTTCTCTCAATCCTGTGTTTCTTTTTCAGTTCTTTGTTTTGCCCTAATGGAGTGGATTGGGAAGAGAGTTAAGTCCCGGAGCAGGCAGCGTCTTCAGGTGGTTAATAAGCGGAAGAAGACGGAGGTAGAAGCTCCTGTGATATCTCCTCCAAAGAAACGAAGGCCGAGAAGAATAAAAGACCCCGATTCTGACGTTGAGGACATCACACCTACTTACCACAACAGTGTTCCTCCTCCTGTTCAAGAAAATGACAGGTACTCTGCTGGTTTAAGGGCTGGGTCTGTTCAGAACAACTCTGTGAAGGAGAGTTTCTCTAGGATTATTAGGGATCTGAATGTGGAGAAATCAGGTCCTAGCTCCTCTAGGTTCAGAGATGGGTCTGAACAGCACACGTCTGTGAAAGAGACTTCTTTTAGGGTTAGTGATTTGGATGTGGGGAAGAACTCAGTTCCTAGCTCTTTTGGGTTCAGAGATGTGTCTGAACAGAACACATGTGTAAAGGAGAAGTGTTCCCCTGAGATTGGAGATTTGAATGTGGAGAAATCAGGTCCGAGCTCCTCTAAGCTAAGAGATTTGTCTGAACCGAACACATGTGTGAAGGAGAAGTGTTCCCCTGAGATTGGAGATATGGATGCGGAGAAATCAGGTCCGAGCTCCCCTAAGTTAAGAGATGTGTCTGAACAGAACACATGTGTGAAGGAGAAGTGTTCCCCTGAGACTGGAGATTTGGATGTGGAGAAATCAGGTTCGAGCTCCTCTAAACTAAGAGATGTGTCTGAACAGAACACATGTGTGAAGGAGAAGTGTTCCCCTGAGATTGGAGATTTGGATGTGGAGAAATCAGGTCCGAGCTCCTCCAAGTTAAGAGATGTGTCTGAACAGCACACATGTGTGAATGAGAAGTTTTCTCCTGAGATTACAAATTTGGATGTTGGAATATCAGTTCCGAGCTCTTCTAAGTTAAGAGAGGTGTCTGAACGGAACAAATATGTGATGGATATGTGTTCCCCTGAGGCTAGAGGTTTGGTTGTTGTAAAACCAGTCCCTGCTGAAATAGAGATTCTTTCAGATTCTGAGTCTGAAATTGGAGCCAGAGCTTCAGCCAGGAAGAAGCTTTTTGAGGACACTAGCAGAATCGTAGAATCTCTCAGTGATGGTAATAGCACAAGTGAAACTGAGGGAGATGAAGAAGAAAATGCAGAGAGTCCAGACAATAACACCAAAGATGATATAACAGTCCACTCCCTGTCTTCGGAGGATCCATCTTCTTCATCATCATCATCATCATCATCATCATCATCATCATCATCGTCCTCATCTTCATCTTCATCTTCTTCCTCGAGTGACGGTGAATTCAATTTAAAGGAGGTGGTTAGAGATAATACAGATGATGATGATTTCTTAAAGGTCAGTTTACCAGTCAGGAATGTCTCTATAGCGGAAAGGAAGCCTTTGGTAAGGTATAAGAGGTCTGGTACTGGCTTAACCAAGCCTAGAAAAGAGGACAAGAAGATTCGGAGATTAAACCATCGAGAAGAAGAAAAAGAAGAAGAACGAGATGAAGTAGTTGAAGTAGTAATAAAGCAGCCAAGCAACCCGGTGTTCACTTGTACTCACTGTGGCAAAGAGAACACAGGAGTCCTTGAATCTCCCAGCTCTTTCATGAGACCACTTGCATTAAGAGATGAAATTGAGGATGTGAAATACTTTGCTTCTACTATTGCATCAAAGTATGAAGATTCTATTTTCATTAACTCTGGGAAATCACCTGAAAAACCATCCAGACCTGAGTTGGAGAATCCAGAGACGGGAAAAGAAGTGAAAACACTTGAGAATCCATCCACATCCAGGCCTGAAGTTTTCACTTCAGAGAAAGCTAAAGAGGTACAAGCACGTGAAAGGTCATCTACTTACAGACCTGAAATTCTCAGTCCTGAAGTTTTCACTTCAGAGAAAGCTAAAGAGGTACAAGCACGTGAAAGGTCATCTACTTACAGACCTGAAATTCTCAGCTCAGTAAAAGCAAAAGAGGTGGTGCAAGCACTTGAAAAGCCATCAAGACCTGAAATCCAGAATTTAGAGAAAGCAAAAGAGGTCCAAGCCATCAACAGGTTGGGGTCGGTGATACCTGCAGTTGCAGTTGCAGGGGGATTAAATAAGTCTGTTTTGGCTAATGAACCAATTGATAATGAGTCTGATTCTTCTATCAGCTCTGCAGATAAATCTGGATATGAATCTGATCCTTCTCTAAAAGACAAAGAAATCAAGACTAATAACAACTCGGATTGGAGAGTGCTAAGTGGAAACCATAGAGAAGTTGATCTCTTCAGGCTGCTTGTGAACTCTGTTAGGGAGAAAGGTCAACTAGACGAAGGATATGAAGAAGCAGAAGAACTAGTTTCTTCACCTGAAGACCAGTTTCAAGAACAAGGAAATGAAGATCTACGAAAATATGATGATGATGGACTTCTAATCATTAGGCCACCACCATTGATAGAGAAATTTGGTATGCTGGAACCTCCATCACCACCTGAGATTTCTGAGTCAGAATTAGAGTTACAGATGCTGTGGGAAGAACTAGCATTTTGCAGTAAATCTAACGACGTCAGCAACGAGCTTCCTTCAAATGTAATTTCTTGTTTTCTTCAAAACGGTATATTTTATCTCCTTTCGTTTAAGAACAAAGTAATTCTGACATGAAATTTTTGCAGATGGAAGAAATATTAATTGATGAAACTCCAGCAGCACAATGTAAAAAAGGGAATCACAATCTGTTTCTTGATCTGGAGGTTGGTTTGAAGTGTATGAACTGCGGCTTTGTGGAGAGAGAAATCCGAAGCATGGATGAATCTGAGTGGGTAAGAAATTTGGAGTATTCAGTAAAATGAGTGAAAGTGTGAACTGATAGGTTTGATGGTAACTCTAATGTATGATTCTATGTGTAGGGAGAGAAGATCACAAGGGAAAGGAGAAGATGTGATAGATTTGACGAGGAAGAAAATAGCAACATCCTTGGGAGACTTGGGTTTGAAGGTCCTAACACGAACAGCTTACATGAGGATTGTGTTTCTTCTGAAGGAACCGTTTGGGATAAGATCCCAGGGGTCAAATCTCAAATGTATCCTCACCAGCAAGAGGGTTTTGAGTTTATTTGGAGGAACTTAGCTGGTACAATCATGTTGAACGAGCTCAAGGAATTTGAGAATAGCGAAGAAACCGGAGGATGCATCATGTCACACGCTCCCGGGACAGGAAAAACTCGCCTGACCATCATTTTCCTGCAAGCCTACCTAGCATGCTTCCCAGATTGCAAACCAGTGATCATTGCTCCTGCAAGCTTGCTTCTCACGTGGGCAGAGGAGTTTAAGAAATGGAACATAAGCATTCCCTTTCATAATCTCAGCAGTTTGGAATTTACTGGAAAAGAGAACTCTGCGGCGCTGGGACTTTTGATGAAGAAGAATGCCACTGCTAGAACCAAAAATGAGATAAGGATGGTGAAAATATACTCTTGGATAAAAGCAAAGAGTATACTCGGGATCAGCTACAACCTCTATGAGAAGCTTGCAGGAGTTAAAGACGAGGACAAAAAGACAAAGATGGTGAGAGAAGTGAAACCAGACAAAGAATTAGATGATATCAGAGAGATACTTATGGGAAGGCCTGGACTGCTGGTTCTTGATGAGGCGCACACGCCTAGAAACCAGAGAAGTTGTATCTGGAAAACACTATCTAAAGTGGAAACACAGAAACGTATCTTGCTTTCTGGAACTCCTTTCCAGAACAACTTCCAGGAGCTGTGCAATGTTCTGGGACTCGCAAGACCTAAATATCTGGAGAAGCTCACATCCACACTCAAGAAGAGTGGGATGACTGTAACTAAAAGAGGAAAAAGAGCTTTGGGGAACGAAATCAACAACCGTGGGATCGAAGAGTTGAAGGCTGTTATGCTTCCATTTGTGCATGTCCATAAAGGAAGCATTCTTCAAAGGAGCCTCCCTGGTTTGAGAGAATGCGTTGTGGTGTTAAACCCACCTGAGCTGCAGAAGAGAGTCCTAGAATCCATTGAAGTCACTCACAACCGGAAAACAAAAAACGTGTTTGAAACAGAACACAAGCTGTCTCTGGTCTCAGTCCATCCTTCTCTAGTCTCTCGCTGCAAACTCTCTGAGAAGGAACGTTTGTCCATCGACGAGACTTTGCTTGCACAGCTTAAGAAGGTAAGACTCGATCCAAAGCAAAGTGTGAAAACGAGATTCCTCATGGAGTTCGTTGAGTTATGCGAGGTGATAAAGGAGAAAGTGTTGGTCTTCAGCCAATACATAGACCCATTGAAACTGATCATGAAACATCTGGTCTCTCGTTTCAACTGGAACCCAGGGGAGGAAGTGTTGTACATGCATGGCAAGCTCGAGCAGAAACAGCGACAAACCTTGATCAACGAATTCAATGATCCAAAATCCAAGGCAAAAGTGTTCTTAGCTTCAACAAAAGCCTGCTCTGAAGGGATCAGTCTTGTAGGAGCGTCAAGGGTGATTCTTTTGGATGTTGTGTGGAATCCGGCAGTCGAAAGACAAGCTATAAGCCGTGCTTACAGAATCGGTCAGCAGAGAATTGTTTACACATATCACTTGGTTGCAAAAGGAACTCCTGAGGGGCCAAAGTACTGCAAGCAAGCACAGAAGGATAGAATCTCAGAGCTAGTGTTTGCATGCTCGTCCAGACCTGACAAAGGAAAGGAGAAGATCGCTGAAGCTGTGACAGAGGATAAAGTGTTGGATACTATGGTGCAGCGTTCGAAGCTTGGGGATATGTTTGACAACCTTATAATCCAACCGAAGGAAGCAGATTTGGTTGAAGGTTTCAACATACTTATGCCATGAGTCATCATCACCAAAAACTCTTGATTCTATCTCTTCCCTTATAATATCATATGCTATTTCATCTTTTCAAGACTTGTGTTATATGCTTTTGTGGGATAATTTTAGGGATCTAAAAACAAAACCTTGGCTTTTGTATGAACTCTTTCTTATATAGTAAAATGTCTCATGCTTGCAAAGAGTTGGACCCCTGATTATAACCAAGACTGTATCTGTTAACATTCGAATCTTGGTTCCGCTTACACAAATGAAACAGAGCAATGCAGCAAAGGAGAGAGAGGTCCCCTTTCCAATGCTTCTTTCAATCTGAGAAATTCAAATTCAGAGCCCACATTCTCTAGTTACACTAAAAATTCAGAGCCCAAATTCAAATTCAGAGCCCACAATCTCTAGCCCAAATTCAAATTCCGAACCCACTTTGATGCTTAGCTTGAGAAATATAGATGGAAAGAGATTTTGTAAATTCAGAGGCTATTTAAATCCTAACCGGGTCGGGACAATTTTATTGAACCGGACCGATTGATCGAACCGGCTTGTAGAGGAACGTTGGTTTTACATAGCGAGCGACCAACGAAACTACTTCTCAGTTCGCATCATCATCATGATTCAACATCAACATCAACATCGATGCTTGCAATACGATAATCACTTTTCAACAGAGTTACATGTATAAGAGACTTGTTAACTTCTAAAACATCGATCTAGGTCATTTTAGCAGGTTCTCATTGTTTTCTTGTTGTTAATAATATATATGATCTTGCTTGCTTTGAGTAAAACACCTTTTAATATCTGGAAATCTAAAAACCTTTGTAATCATGTAGATCAATTCAAGGGGTTAAAAACTTAGAAGAACGAAATATACAAATTAGCAAACATTATCTAACATAATTTATATATCCATCTTTGAAATAATTAAGCTTTATTTGATTCCTTTTTCCTAAAAAAGCTATATGACCCGACTCTAAAACATAAACGGGCATTACATAGCCTACAAGCAAACATAAAGAAAGAGTGGGTCTCCCCCACAATAAAAGCAAAAGAAAGAAAAAAAATAAAATAACTGATGCATACGATTTAATTCCTATGTCTATAATGTAATCTTATTTTTAAATATTAAATATATAAAAATAAGATTAAGGTGAATCTCTCTACTCTGACTGCCTCCGTGCCTCGTAATTCTAGAAATTTTGAGAGATGAGATTTTGTACTAAAAAGTAAAAGTAAACCGTTGGTGATTAGATGTAAATTAGCTAGTGACCATTTGAAACCATGCAATGTACTTTTGTCCCCTTGGTCTGTTGACCCTTAAGTATGAATCAATAGCCTCTTACCACAGTTTCAGTGGATGTCGTTTCAGGATTATCATAAAACTATGGATTCATATAGAGAAATTGGCTTCGGCATAATGATTAAGAGTTTAATACGTACCATCAAACTATATGTTAAAGTAACGCGTAGCGTAGCTATTGGAAAACTAAAGTGATTACGACACATGATATATACTAAACATGTAGGATATTAAAGTATACTACGTTCTCCGCTTACAATTATTACATCTACGATTCTTCGGATGATAAGAGTATGATGGTGCATGTAAAATGACTAAAATTTTACTTATATATTTTCCGTCGAAACGATACAATGGAGTGTGTTTAGTTCAAAAAAATAATTTATGATAGATCCCCTGATGAAAATAATTTTAGTATATATTCGAGTAAAAATAGAAGTATAGTCAAAAATTGTATGATATGCATATTGAATAGCCTGACAAGTTTCTTGAATAATCAAATCGCAGTCGAAGAAAAACCAACATAATAACATCACATCAAATATATATATATATATAGTTTCAAGTACATACGTTAAAGATTAGTTCTATATTCCAATATGAGATTCTCTATAGGTTATGTATAAAAGATATAGAGAACAAAATATGTTTGCATCAAACCTCTAGATCGAGCTCAGAAGCAAGCATCTTCTATCCAAAATGAATATATTCACCTGATAAAGACAACCCGTTCAATGATACACTCTTTTACTTTGCTAGGATTAGTATCATTTTTATCGAGTAAAACGAAACTTAAAGGTTCAAACATTGAGCTCAACAGTGTAAGAAAACATTTACCAAATTAAGGAATATCCTTTTGTATTGGAGATGGCAAATATAGAGTAACATTATAAATGCGCATCCATTTGACACCACTTGGTCATGTCCCTTGTTCTTTCGCCCATTAAACAAATTGGCACATTGAAAATACAAAAATAAAAGTTTGCGCTAATGATACTATAATCCTATTGATTTGTAGTTTATTGGTAACACAAAGATTGCGATATATACTTTGTATAATTTTGATGTTTGAATCCTGAATTTCAGGATATGGAAACTAATATATAGGTCGACTTTTTTTTTCCCCTAATAGGTCGACTTTATTAATGTGTTGCATGCCCTTGATCGTTTCTTTTCTTCTTTCCAAAATTTTGGGTCACATTTCTTTGAACTAGCAACCATATTTGAGAATTGTATTAATTCTAGTTAATTGAGGGGGGAAATGCGTTGCTTAGTGTTCGCCTAATGTGGAAGCTAGTAAACATCTTCTTCGAGTTCGTGGAGACAAAGTTAACGAAAAAATTCCTGCTGATTAGATACCAATAAAATGAAAGTCCACTCATATAAAATAGATAGGTTACACAAAATAAAGCGAACTTCTCTATCGTAAAATCAAGGGCAAATATATGAATCTGACGACACGAATAAAAGTATATGTATCGTTTTATATATTCCTGATCTGTTTACTTACTAGTCGCTCCTTCATCAGTCTTGGCCTATATAATTGTGTTTGTCAATATATATCGCATGTGTTGATAATTATAAATCAATAAACATTAATTGAGAACAAAATGGGCCATTTAATGTTTTTTTAAAAACGTGTTTAAGAATACTCAAACAATGACTACAAATCATATCTGGAATACAATCATCAAGTTATATATATATGATTAATCGTCTATACGTCGGAGCAAACATAAAAATTGTTAATGTCGATATTGCGTATCCCATTGTGTGTAAACAAATATGGACGTATCTTGATGGGGCAAAGCACAATTAGCAAAACGAATTAATGGTGTAGCGCAGATGCTAATCATGATTAGCATTCATGATTGTTCGATGTATGGTGGAGCTTATCTTTGTATTCTCAAGTATTTTAGGATCATTTTTTAGATAAGTTTCTGCAGATTTTATTGTAGAAATTAATTTAAAATCAATAATCTATTGATTAAGAGGCTAGTTAAAATCATATTGGACGTTGGGCTGCCCCAGCATGGAATTCTCCGCCGTCAGGCCATTATCAAATTCTTAATTTATTTTCCGTATTTCTTTTAGTTAAGTTAGGTATATATAGTTTTATATACATTTTTACAAGCTTTGTGGGTGTCAACACAAAAAAGGTAAGGTTTGTGGGATTTGTCAAAACATAAATTGTAAATAAACAACCCAAGTATGAATGAATTATATAGAAATTTCTATATGGTATTAATTAGACTGATTAGATCATACTGTATCATATATATATGGTGCACGTACGGTGTGAATGTTCAAACTGGAGTGTGCTGTCTCTTTCTTTTTGAACTGCGTCTACGGATTGATTGAAAGCTTTAATAGCGAATCTTATATAGCTTGATGAAGATCTTTAGATACTCTAAGAAATTCATCTATATTGCTTTATACTTAACCCTAATGACTAGTGACTTAGAAAAAATAAAGTTGTTGCAAAAAGTATTTCTATATAAGGAGTGTTCTTGAAAAGAAAAAAAAACAATTAAGTAAAATGAAACTAAAAAGATACGAAAATTGGGAGTCTCAAGAAAAAAAGGGAACGCAAACTCCTGATATCAGTGGCGAGTGGACTTTAAAACAGTATCTTGTGTCCAACATTTGTGCTACAAGGAAAGAATATATCTACAAAATAAAATATTCAATCAAATTTCAGGAAAATCAGAAACTCGATATATTTAAATAAAGATAAATTGGGGAAAACAAAGTGAAAATATCAACCCAAAAAAAAAAAAAAATTGAAAGGGAAAGATGATATGGCAAACTACAACAATAGCATAGCCCTCTTTATCTCTTTCTCTTTTTTCCTCTCTACCTCTCTCTCTTTTTTAACTTTTAATAGTATTATTCTTTTGCTTTTTTTACTTTGTTTGGTAGACCAAAATCTTGGAAAGAAAATGTTATACAAGAAAAAATATATTGTCGTGAATCCGTGATATAAGATACAAAAATCTACAAATAGACGTAATATATATATATTAGTTGAGTTTCAGGAATAAATACCAATGGAAACACAGAATCAGTTTGTTAACGAAAACTCGATATAAGAACCAAACTAGTTTCCGCAAACATGTTCTTGTACTTGATCGCTGAGTTTTGTTTGTTTTTGCAGAAAAAAAAAGAACGAGTACATGAGAAATAAGCTTAACAACTACCTAACTGAATTGTCAATACTAATGATCTTTATATAAATAAGCTTAACCATTTGAGAAACATCTAAAATTACAGATAATGCCATTACAAATCCTTTTACAGATACGATACCTAACCATCCAAGAGAAAAAGAGTGTGTATTGCTCTCCTCTATATACCAAAAATCAAATTTTGCTTTTTAGTTTCTTATGTTATCTTTGTTATTTGTTGCACATATCCGAGCGTATAGGGTTGTGGTAATTGTTATCTTGCTTATAACTTCACAAGCTTCATTCGTGCTTTAACAGTCAACATCACCACACACAACTTTCGCATGCATCTCTCTGTGGAAAAATTGAAAAAATTCTCTCTTGTTTCTATTACTTTTTGGTTCATTCTCATCCACTTGTACATATTAATTTTCACCAAACGGATTATGTCTCATTTAGTGTGTAAAGTTTCAATTTTTATTATTTAAAACTAAATTTAATCTCCAATGAATCAATTTTCAAAAAAAAACTTATTTGACATTTTTGGAGACATCTTATTGGCCAAAATGATTATGATAAAAAAAAAAGAAACTTCTCGACCATCACTTTTATTATTACGAAGATGTGATGATAAGTTTTTTACTTAAGAGTTGACGACAAAAACCAACCGGCATGTTTTATATTAATCATAGATTGTCGCGGAATTCTATAGTTTTATTCACAAAGACATGCATAAACTATTTTGTCATTCTACATTTATTTTTGATATAGCAAAAAGTAAAAGTTTTTTTTTGTTTCTTAATCATTTTCTAAGAATCTTTGGAAATTATGAATCGGGTCTTCAAAACCTACTTATAAACAAAAAATTATGATGGTTATGGTTTATGGACAGAGATCAAGATTAAAAAAAAATGGTATTGGCAAATAACCCCTCTAAAAACAAATTTGTTTGTTTGCGTAAATTAATGCGATTTAAATTAGACAGAGACGTTGTCAATATTAAATTTTAGTTTTGGAAATCTAATCAGAATGGGTTGTGTCAAATCGTGATATTAAATTAAATGAATAAAAAGTTTCCAAAAGAAAAACTAATTACGGAAATTACTATTAAAAATAAACAGGAAAAAAGGAAAGAGCAAAGAAGAAGACTAAAACACTATAGAGAGAGTCTCTACACTGCTTTTACTTTGCCGTTTCATTCAAGGACGACGACGAAGCTCTCTCTCTCTCTCTCCCTTCTCTCAGAAGCAAAAGACTCTCTTTTTCCTCTCTCTCTCTCTCTCTCTACTATTTTAATTTTAATATTTTGTCACTTTAACTTTCTTCTCACTCTAAAAACCTGCCCTCATTGTCTCGCCTCTGTCTACTTCAAGAATTGATGTCTCTTCAACACTTTCTCTTATTTTAAGTTCTTCTTCTTCTCTCTTTCTCTCTCTCTCTCTCTCTCTCTCTCTCTCTCTCTCTCTCTCTCTCTCTCTCTTTACTTACATTTTCCTGTCTCCGCCATTAAAACCCTTCTCTCAAGAACCAAAAAAGCCCTCACATTGCTTTTGTCCCTCTTTGAGAAAAAAGAGAGAGCTTCAGAATCTCAAACCTATATCTCTTAGGGAGAAACCCACCCAGATTCTAATATTCTTACTTGCGTTTGTTTAAGTTTCTGTCTGCTTCCCCCCCCCCCCCCCCCCCC
>NC_025701.1:2142368-2150598 GCF_000633955.1 Camelina sativa | reverse complement strand
TTTAGAAACTTTTAGTCTCCATCGTTTTTGGCAGTGATTTAGGAACTAATTAGGTAAAGACTTCTCCTTTCTTCTTCTTCTTCTTGTTCATGTATGGATTGAGTTTCTGCTAAAGGAGCAACAAAAAAAAAAAAGAGCCACACACAGACAGACCACTTGTGAAGAAGCAACAATGAGGGAAGACAAATCCAAGACTAATAAGGTTTTCTATTTTAGTTTTAGCCCAACTTTATGGAATTTTCTAGATGAACATGTTTTTTGAATTTTGGATTTCTGAATTGAAAGCTGGCATGGTCCAAGAAGATGGTCAGGAAATGGTTTAATATCAAAAGCAAAACAGAGGAGTTTCAAGCTGATGATCCTACTTCTGCTGGTACTTTCTCTCTCTTTTTTAACTAGTTTTGTTTACTTGTTCTTGTTTTTTTCCTGAAGCGTTATGTTTTGTCTCTTTCTGAGATATAATCTTAACTAAATTTGTTTCTGATATTTGATTGATTTGTTAATTTAAAGGAGTTGAATCCGTGGAGCACAGAAGTAGCTTCTCAGCTGACAAAGCACCTCCCACTATCAAGAAGACCAAAACTGGTAATTTCATTAATATACTCAACTTCTTTGATCTAACTAAGATAATTTATTTCTGTTACTGATGGTTTCTTGGGTTTCACAGAGAAACTTAGTAAGAATTGGGAGCAGCAAGCTCGGCAAAGGAGAATGAATTATGAGAATCCTAGGATCATTGATGTCCAAAACTACAGCATCTTTGTAGCTACCTGGAACGTTGCTGGACGCTCTCCTCCTTCAGATTTAAACCTTGATGAGTGGCTTCATTCATCAGCTCCTGCAGATATATATGTACTCGGGTATGTTTTAAAAAAATACATCATTTTGTTTTTATGAATTTCATTACATATCTTCTCTCCCTCAATCTTTGCTTTTGGTTCAGATTCCAAGAGATTGTCCCTCTTAATGCTGGTAATGTCCTTGGAGCTGAAGACAATGGACCTGCTCAGAAATGGCTCTCTCTTATCAGAAAAACGCTCAATAACCGACCAGGGACTAGTGGAACAAGCGGTTATCACACACCTTCCCCTGTCCCTGTGCCTATGGCAGAGCTTGATGCTGATTTCTCTGGATCCACAAGGCAAAAGAACTCCACTTTCTACCACAGACGGTCTTTTCAGACCCCAAGTAGTACATGGAACGATCCTTCAATTCCTCAACCAGGTCTTGACCGTCGTTTCAGTGTCTGTGACCGTGTCTTCTTCAGCCACAGGCCAAGTGACTTTGACCCGAGTTTCCGTGGTAGTAGTAGCAGTCACAGGCCTAGTGATTACTCTAGAAGGCCTAGTGATTACTCCAGAAGGCCAAGTGACTATTCCAGAAGGCCTAGTGATTATTCCAGAAGGCCTAGTGATTCAAGACCCAGTGACTACTCTAGACCAAGTGGTGACTACTCTAGACCAAGTGATTACTACTCTAGACCGAGTGATTTTTCACGGCCAAGTGACTTCTCAAGGTCTTCTGATGATGATAATGGTCTCGGGGATTCTCCAAGCACTGTCTTGTACTCACCTGGTTCTGCAGCTAACGAGAACGGATATAGGATCCCGTGGAACTCTTCACAGTATTGTTTAGTTGCTAGCAAGCAAATGGTTGGTGTTTTCTTAACAATTTGGGTGAAAAGCGAGCTAAGAGAACACGTCAAGAACATGAAAGTGTCTTGTGTTGGAAGAGGACTGATGGGTTATCTCGGAAATAAGGTTAGATTTTGTTTTTTTCTTACAAAGTGTTCTGTTCTGTGAGTTAATTAGCCATTTTGTTATAATGCTTTTGGTTCTTTTGTAGGGATCAATCTCAATAAGCATGTTGCTCCATCAAACAAGCTTTTGCTTCGTTTGTACCCACTTGACTTCAGGACAAAAAGAAGGTGATGAGCTAAAGAGAAACTCTGATGTCATGGAGATACTCAAGAAAACGAGGTTTCCTCGCGTTAAGAGTTCAGAGGAAGAAAAATCACCAGAGAACATCCTTCAGCATGAGTAAGATTGATGATCTTACTTTTCATACTTTATATTCAAATTGGACTGCATGCAACAGTTTCTTGATACCAATCTTTCATATCCTTTTTTGTTCAGCCGGATAATATGGCTTGGCGATCTAAATTACCGTATAGCATTGTCGTATCGATCTGCCAAAGCACTCGTTGAGATGCAGAACTGGAGAGCTTTACTAGAAAACGACCAGGTACGTTTGTATATACCACTTAGATCTAATGGTCTGAATAAAAAGGCGAAGAAGTTCATATCCGGAAAATGTATACTTGCAGTTAAGAATTGAGCAGAAACGAGGCCATGTGTTTAAGGGATGGAACGAAGGGAAGATCTATTTCCCACCAACGTACAAGTACTCAAGGAACTCAGATAGATATTCTGGAGACGATTTGCATCCCAAGGAGAAACGTCGCACTCCTGCTTGGTAAGTTTTGTCTATTAAACAGCAAGAAAAAACAAGAACTTCTGTATATAAGNGAAGATCTATTTCCCACCAACGTACAAGTACTCAAGGAACTCAGATAGATATTCTGGAGACGATTTGCATCCCAAGGAGAAACGTCGCACTCCTGCTTGGTAAGTTTTGTCTATTAAACAGCAAGAAAAAACAAGAACTTCTGTATATAAGAGAATCTCTTATCTGACATTTGGGTTTCTTTTAAATAGGTGTGATAGGATACTGTGGTTCGGTGAAGGACTGCATCAGTTATCTTATGTAAGAGGAGAGTCACGGTTCTCAGATCATAGACCGGTGTATGGCATTTTCTGTGCAGAGGTTGAGTCAGCTCATAATAGGTTAAAGCGAACAACGAGTTACTCCACTTCACGGGTCCAAGCTGAAGAGCTCTTACCTTATTCCCGGGGATACACCGAGCTCAGCTTCTTCTAGTCACAACACAGAGATCTTTCATTTTCAGCTCTTTACGGTAACTTTTTCTTTCATTTTTCTTTTCTTTTGCATCTGCGGTTATAGTTTAAACTGTGAGCAAATTAATCTCTGAAACTTTTAGATTAATAATAACCAAATCGACAATTAGGATATAAAACAGATAAAAATGTTGAGTCACAGTGTCAGTGACTTGAGCTGGTCCAAACTAAAGAAGTCCATATGTTATGTGGTCCTGAGATTCATATAGAGCAAGTCTATATAGAGAGACCAATCTACAATTCTGCATTTATGTGCAAAGGTGTAATATATCTCAACCAAGAAATGAGGCTACTCCTCTCAGATCATTTAAGATCACCCAACTGATTGTGAAAAGGGACCCCCTTTGGTTTTGCATCCAGATTAGGATAAGGAACCCAACATTGAAGCTTGATAAGATTGTCCACTGCATATTTTAAAATCTTTGTCTTTTTATTTGTGTGTGTGTGTGTGTGTCTAACTGCTTTAAACTTTGCAATGCATCAGCAATACAATCATAAATAATGATTCAAAAGATTTAAACTTTATTGAAACCAGGATTCGTTTCGTGCGATGTTGATAAAAATGATGAAATGTTTTGTTTTCTCACTGATGGTAGAATTGGATTGGCTTTTGTCAGGTGAACAAAAGTGTTATTGGTTCTTTGAAGAGTGATGGAGACATTCCATTGCCACTTTAAAACTCTAAGGGAACAAGGTTAGTCAATTTTCTCAGTTTCTTCTTTTTACATTTTTCATTTCCGGTTAGCTTTATTTTTAACTGCATCTGACCTTATAATTTCCGGTTTGCAGGTGTAGGATATGTGTTTTTTTGTATTATAATTTTGGCCTCGGTTAACCAATTTTCACATACCGGCGGTTCTGTGGTCGATCCATTCGAAGTATTCATAGTTTCTTTTTGCTAACTATGGTGGATGTGAATTTTACAGCAACGTTGTAAGGTAATAATTATTGAATTACCAATTTTTTTGTTCAGTAAATTATGTGTAATGTGAACACAATTTTTTAACAGAACTTGTGTTTTTTTTTTTGCTTTGTGCAGGCAATCAACTAACCCAATCAGAAACTGCCAAGTGGACAGATGGAAGTTCTTTGATTTTTTTCTTTTGTTTTGAATCAATCATTCTTTTGATTTAGCAAATTAGCAATTAGGAGAAATAGGGTTTTACTTTTCTTTGTTATTAGCAGTAGTAGTGTGTCCCCGAGATAATCATATTGTAATGCTTATTATATTAAGGTTTACGTCAAGAATATCGAAAATATACAAAAAGAAATATTCTATTTCCACTTTAAATTTGATGATAATTTCCAAAAAGGAAAAGTGAATTGATACCAGTCTTGTAATTATCGTAGGACTGAATAAAGTTTTGTGTTGCTTCATAAACCTCAAAGCTCACTCTTCTTATCTTTTGCTCTTTTTGACTATTTTAATTTACTGATGAATTTTTACTTTGTTTTTTTTTTATAAAGAGCCAATAGAAATTACGTTAGGGAACTTACTATCAAACATATGAAAGACCCTTCATTTTAATTCTATTGTGAAAACAATAGTATTAGAAACAAAAGTATCTTTCCTAATCAAACTAAAGCTAAATCTAACTAGAAAAATATCAACAAATACTATGAAGTTAAAAGTTAAATCTAGCTAGAAAACAAGCAACAAATACTATGAACTTAAATGTACATTTTGTTAACAAAAACTATATCAAAAATGAAATTGAGTGAAGATTTGGATGAAGGAAATTTAGGTGACATGTTGTTTTCACCAAATTCAAAGAGTATGTTTTCCAACAAATTCAAAGATTCCTAATGGGTACAAAGTTTTCGTTAAGAACTTTTTCAAAAACCGAGATTTCGATTTGTGTATATAAAAACTTTAAATATAAATGCAAAGAGACAGGGACTGGACCAGTTAACGTAGAAGGGAATGATTAAAAACTAAAGAAAAGAGAGCCTGAAAGTGAAGAGAGTGTTTTGTGTAAATCATGCTTTGTCTTTTATCTGTTTCCTCATGCTTTGTCTTCTTTCAGCTTTTGTTGATCACATTCACAACAACAACAACGCCTTCTTAATACTACTTCTAATAATTAATTGTAGTAGTATTAAATTTAACCAAGATTCTTGTTAAATTTCGAGCCATATGATTAATTTACACAGACAATGATCAGTTGTGTTTCTTCCAAGACAATTCTTATTTGGGTTTTTTTTGTGTTTTTCTGTATCAAAACTCTCGCTAACTAGTTTTCCTTGTTACTTTTTATGTGGGGAAAAGCTATAGATATGCAGTAGAGTGTATCAAAATATAACTAGTCATTTGTGGATACAATTGGTATCGTAACTAGTTTAGCCATAACAACTTCGTCATAACCCTGTATAACCCAAATAAATGTACAACTTATACAACAAAAGACTAGTGATTTGTGATGTATACGAGTCAATATAAAGTAAAATTATGATTTTATCTTTACAAGGATGTATATATAGTGTTTCTTTCTGTAAAACAAAAATTTTAAATGTCAAAGCATAACGTAATACATTAAAAAAAATAGAACATGGACTTGATAAGGTATAGGCTTTTTGAGAGTGGGAAAGGATATAGGCTAGCAGACTAACAAAAACAGCAGGCCTCTTTTATTCAGTTTTTACCAATTCCACACATTTTTAAAACAATATTTATCTGATTGTGTTGTGTGTTTAGGTCTATTAATTTTTCTGATATAAAGATAACAAGAAAAAAAAAGCCACAGTCTATGAAAAGACACTCAAGGAAGGCTAACATATTGTCACTTCACTCAGAACATAAACAAGAACGAAATTTACAACTCTATTATAAGATTCCTCTTGTTACCCATCGAGTTAGCAATTAGTACCAATTTGACAATTTCTGTCATTTTTGTCTAGAGCTTAGCTTACCACGAAATTTAATTTGCTAAACTTACATTTTCCTAGCCGATTGAATTGATTCTAGTAACTGCATGTCAGTGTAACAACATACTACTATGGTCGTTAGCTTTTCAAGAAACATAATAATAGTACTACATAAAATACTATAGGATATAAACACGTATTTGTAGCACCATCATGTAAGCTTTTATATATATCCATTAAATCACCACCATCATCAATGAACCTTCACTAAGACGCTGTATTTTTCAATTATACCAAAACGCTAAATCCAATCATCTAAATCAGTAGATTTTTTTTTTTTAACTTTGTCATTATAGGATAACATAATTACTTGTAGAATTTCGATGCGGATTAACATTGTACTACATGTTATGTATGATCTTATTTATTTTTATTTGCATGAGTAAAAAAAATGACCAATTATTACGGCGGCTCCAAAGGTCAAATTCTTAGAATATACGCAGTGATCAAACCTTTAAATTCCGTCGCAGTAATAAATAAAAAGATAAAAAAAAAAAACTGAAAAAATTACTTGGGCTTCAAAAATTTCTTAGGTCCATAACAAATACAAAACTATAGGGCCCAATTGTATTTAATATTCTACGACTCTTCAGTCTTCTGCACTCACTCTTTTTCCAAGTGTTCGTTTGTTCCTTTGAAGCCTGCGTTAGTCTGGCTTCGCTGCTTCTCCAGTTTCTTAGTGTGATTCGAAGCAATAGTGTCAGCCATTTCGTTTACAGGATTGAGTACGTATCGATCAATCTCTCTCGATTTCGTTTGATCTTATGCTCAATTTTCGGTTTTTGGGTGTTAGGGTTTAGGGTTTGATTTACTCTCTGATTACTCTTAGAGGAACTTAGTTAGTCATCATCGGTCTCACCATCATTGTGATATGTATCATTCAAGTATAAAAAATGTTGTTGCGTTTGTTTCTCGAATGTAATGTGTAAAAATTGTGTTTTTATATGTTTCAGATTCTGTAATCAGCAATGAGTGTGAGTGGAGGAGGATACAAGTCCGATGACGAGTATTCAGTAATCGCGGACAAGGGTGAGATTGGATTCATAGACTATCAGAACGATGGATCTTCTGGTTGTTACAATCCATTAGATGAAGGTCCAGTTGTTGTTTCTGTTCCTTTCCCTTTTAAGAACGAGAAGCCTCAATCTATTCTTGTTGGAGAGACTTCTTTTGATTCCTTCACTGTCAAGAACACTACCGATGAGCCTGTGGATTTGTGGACCAAAATCTATGCATCTAACCCTGAGGGTTCTTTTACACTCTCCATCTTGAAACCGCCGTCCAAAGATTCTGACTTAAAAGAGAGACAGTGCTTTTATGAAACTTTTACTCTGGAAGACAGGATGCTTGAACCTGGTGATACTCTTACTATTTGGGTCTCTTGTAAGCCCAAGGATATCGGTTTACACACCACTGTTGTTACTGTTGACTGGGGAGATGATAGAGTTGAGAGGGTTGTTTTCCTTTTGGCTGAGGATAATATATCGAGCTCTCTCACTTCAAGGAGGCCTTACTCCAGAAGTAGAAGGGCTCCGAAGAAAGACTTTGCTGTGGATGATTATGTTATGGGATCACGTCCTGCCAAGGTGGTAGATCGTAGGTTTAAAAATAGGCTTCCTCGGTATGAAATCCCAAAGGAGATTAGAGAGATGATTGAGAAGAAGGAAATCCCGGATGATTTGAACGAAGGTCTGACAGCAAAAAACTATGCAAACTACTACAAAACTTTACTTGTTATGGAAGAGTTACAACTCGAGGTATACTCACTGTTTGCTTATAACAGGAACTTACTACCTCAATATACCTCTTGTGTGTTTGCCATGAATCATGATTTCTTGTATTATTTTCATTGTTTTAGGAAGATATGCGAGCTTATGATATGGAGAATGTTTCGATGAAGAGAAGGGGTCTCTATTTGTCCCTAGAAGTTCCTGGCCTAGCTGAGAGAAGACCTTCCCTTGTCCATGGAGACTACATCTTTGTAAGACATGCCTATGATGATGGAACTGACCAAGCTTATCAGGTTTTGTTTTCTTGATTTACTTCTCCATACTCTCAGATCACTTTCAGCCTCGTAACTGAAAAACAAAAACTGAAACTTATTTCGCACAGGGCTTTGTACACCGCGTAGAGGCAGATGAAGTGCATTTGAAATTTGCCCCTGAGTTCCACCAACGCTACACAGCCGGGAGTGTCTATAATGTGAGGTTCACATACAATCGGATCAACACTAGAAGGTTGTATCAGGCTGTTGATGCTGCAGATATGTTGGATCTAAATTTCCTTTTCCCATCCTTGCACTCTGGGCGAAGGATTATAAAGACGAA
>NC_025701.1:2119355-2142308 GCF_000633955.1 Camelina sativa | reverse complement strand
ATGGTCTGATGGGTGGAACAATGGCACAAAGGGGCTCAATCAAGAAGGAAGCAGCAATGCTCCTCAATACCCTCAAGAAACTGAGTGGAATGATAGTGGCGAGGTCAAGAATGGTGGCACAAAGGAAAACGGTGAATGGTCTGGGGGGAACAACAACGGTGGAACAAAAGAAAAAGAAGAATGTTATGATGGTTGGAAAAATGGCGGCTGTGGTGAAGAGATCAAGAATGATGGTGAGTTTGAAACCAGAGGGGATTTTGTAGCCAAGGGAGAAGATGAGTGGTCTGATGGGTGGAAGTAAATTAGAAAGAAAAAAAAGGTTATTAAGGGGAAAAAATGCTATTTTGGCTCATCTTAAAATGCATCACATTTGATTTGGTGTGGATAAAAAATTATGAAAACTGTTTTATTAATTGGACTATTAAATACAGGTACACCAAATACAACAAAAACTTCAATACATTATATTATTTTAACCAGAATCAGGTAAAATAGAATAGGAAAGGAAATAATAACATCATCCTAATAAGGAATTGCTATCTAATTAGAAGAATTTGATAATCTCAAAGACGAAAGCAAATAGAAGAACCGAAAGCTTGAGAGAGTGCAAAGAGGAAGGCAACGAGGCTGACGGGGGTGGAGTGAACCGGTTCGGGTTTCCTCTGTCGTCGGATCCGGGAATTTCCTCGTCTACTTGTCAAAAAAAAAACACGGAAATATTAGTAACAAATTATGTGAAAATTGCTTTAGTAAATACACTTTTAAATATACTATTAAGAGTTGTTTGATTGGTTTACCATTAGGATTTAGGGAAGTTGTCGGAGAAGTGGTCGGACCTAAAAAAGTAGAAATTAAACATTAAAAAAAGTAATTGAGCTGGTACTAAACACTTAAAATTATTCGTCCACTTTACCTTCAGAATCAGGAGCTTCNGAGTGAACCGGTTCGGGTTTCCTCTGTCGTCGGATCCGGGAATTTCCTCGTCTACTTGTCAAAAAAAAAACACGGAAATATTAGTAACAAATTATGTGAAAATTGCTTTAGTAAATACACTTTTAAATATACTATTAAGAGTTGTTTGATTGGTTTACCATTAGGATTTAGGGAAGTTGTCGGAGAAGTGGTCGGACCTAAAAAAGTAGAAATTAAACATTAAAAAAAGTAATTGAGCTGGTACTAAACACTTAAAATTATTCGTCCACTTTACCTTCAGAATCAGGAGCTTCCGAATCTACAGGAGAAGTGGTCGGACTGAAAGACGCAGGCCCTGTGAATTATGAACGATTAGCTTTGTTAATAACATATTAAAGTGCACAATTGTAAAGAGCTAGTAAATAAACTTAATATAATTGTCCAAAAAACAAATGTATACCTGGAGCAGGGAGAGGAGCTGCTGTAGCTGCAAAGGTTCACAAATAATTTTACTCAGACATGAAACACACAAAATTCAAATTTAAGCTTTTAAAAAATAATACCAAAAAAAAAATGTTGGACATGCATATACTCTACCTTTGCATTGAACGGGGACACCAGGCATGCCACATGCACGAGGAAGAGAGATGGCTAGAGTTCTGTTAATAGGAAGATTGATTGGAACACTAGCGGTTACAATCAGACACAAACAATCCATACCGGTTCCGGTTAACGATTTAAGAGCACCACAACAATCTGAGGTCGGAGAACTACCGCCTCCCGTTAGAAAACTCATGCACCCTGTAGCACTAGAGAGCATGGTTGGTGAACATGGAGTATTGATTTGAGCAAGAACCGATGATATTGGAGAATTTGAAAGTAGAGAGAAGATCAAGGCTGCAGTGAGTAGGAAAACATTGGTGTTTTTCATTTTTTTGTTTACGAAGTTTAGAGAGTTTTGGTAAACTAATAAAATACTGTTTTGTTTTGTTTTGGTCTTTTGGGTTTTGTAGAGAAATGAAATGGTTATGAATCTATGGTGTTATGACATTTTTGTGTTGTGTGATATATAAGCCTTAGCGGAGAGGTGATTCCATTCCAGTGGTTGGTTTTGACTTTTGATGCTCAACTACCTTAACTAACTTTTACCGAAGCAAGCTAGTTTCGGAGTTTGCTTCCTTTATTTATATATATGGTTTTAATTGAGTTTTAGGTTTGCTTCTCTAAACACACAATCATTCGCAACTTTTAGTATTACTAATTTGTTGAACGAATTAAACAAAATACCTCTCTAATGGGATGTAGCTATAGATGACGCCACGTTCAAGTAGGTGTTTTCCAAAGACATTTTCATATCGTTTAAAAAGTTGCTATACAAAGAGTCATAAAGTTAGGCTACTTACTTTAAGGATGAGACCGCAAGAAAACAAAAAAACAAATATACATATAGGATGATGAAGCGAAAAGAAAAACTACTTGGCCTTGGGTTTAGTTTTAATGAGGTAAACATTTATTTTTATGTCAATCGAACACGATGGAACTATGGTCATTCAGAGTTTATTACGATTCATTGGGTTGGACTTGGCTCTGAACCAATAATGATATATCAATTTATATCCAGATATATAGTATTAAGTTGTCGTTTCCATGGGATAAATTGATAATTGCAAATTTAGAAGGAAACTTGTGAAGTGTTTATTGAACAAA
The DNA here is from genome assembly GCF_000633955.1 of Camelina sativa. Taxonomy (NCBI): domain Eukaryota; kingdom Viridiplantae; phylum Streptophyta; class Magnoliopsida; order Brassicales; family Brassicaceae; genus Camelina; species Camelina sativa. The sequence continues at coordinate 2,139,689 of NC_025701.1, read as the reverse complement.
GTCAGTAAGAAAATCATGAATAACGTTTGACGTTTCCTTAACACAAACGTCCATATATACTCCATAGACGACGAGACAAAATTTTAGTAAAATGATAGTAAAATCTATATGTAGATTAGGTAATGTACGTTTTTGATTAACAACATTAAATGTGTGTATGTATTGAACAAAACTATCCAAACTAGAGAATCCGGCCCATGGATAAAAGAGACGTGATAATAAGGGGTATAATAGTCATTTAAATAAAAACGAAACTGCCCGAGATCAGAGGACCGTTGGGAACTTGGGACATTTAAATTTTCAAAAATTAAAAAAAATTAAAAATTAATAGAGAGAGATCGAAAATTTGAAATCTTAAAAAGCCAATCCAACGAGAATCTCAGACCTCAGTTTCACCATCAATGGCATCAACAACAACAACGACGATGACTGCTACTACTACGAGTACTGTGTCTTGTGATGATTCGGAGAGAAGAGACAGTAACTGTTACTTCCCAGATTGTCGTAAAGACGCGAATTGCAGCTGCGAGATTTGTCTCGATAGTCTCAACGCTACCCTCGATCTCATGCCTCTCAGTGTTCAGAAAAGCTCCCTCACTAAGCTTTCTTTTGCCTCCACTTTCAAACCACCCACCGTTGAATCTACTCCCACCTCGTTTGATCCTAGTGTTGTTGTCTCCACACCCGCTTCCGTTTCTCGCCCAATCTTAAAGGTGATGATGATCTCTTCCCCAAAGAAGAAGAAGAAGAAGCAGATCAAGAATTCGATTGTTTACGAGGATAAAGAAGAACAGATGAAGAAATCTATAGTTTCCGAGAATAAAGAAGAACCGAGGAAGAAGGAGAGAAAAAGTCTACTGCTTTGTGTTGTTCTTCTGAAAGTGGTCTTCTTGATTGGGTTGGCTCTGTTTTTGGAATTAGGGTTTCGTTGGGTGCGTGAAGAAGGGTTTTTGAAACCCAAATTCACAGAGGAGATTGTGAGGAACGCTGGTGAGAGATCTCAGGGTGTGAAGCTGAGACTCTTGGAAGACGAATTAGTAATAATGGGCAAGATTTCGAGTTGCAGAGGTTCTGATTCTAAGTGGCAGATCAATCAGGTAGTTTATTTGCATTCTTCCTAAAGTTTTCTAATTTTGATTTGTGACTGACTGATTTGGAAATTGCGTTTGTTAGAATGGTCCAATGTTGATTTCAAAGTGTGTTCTGTACAAATCCGCCATTGAAGAGGTTAGTATTTGGGGATGGCCTTTGCAGACAGCTGGATTGTTTCATACTGGCTTCTTTTCAAGTTCCATCACTGTATTATCAGGCCGAGTAACTGAGGTAACCGTTTGCTCTATATCTGTTTGTTCTTCCACTGCCTTACTGTTTGAATTCAGATTCAAATGTCAATGCTTTTTGTTTGTGTGATATCTGTTTGTTTTGTTATGGAACTTCACATAGGCACAAATGTATTTTTGCAAAAGATTGGCTTATACAGATAACTTCTGAATTTGATTGATTCTTATGTTTGTTGTTATGTTCTCATTGAAGTGGACAGATGGGCAATTCAGTTACACGACACACGAGACCAATGCTTCGTGGGGGAAAGACAAATGGAGCACATCGGTTCTGCAACTAGATCCAAACACATGGGTTCTTGAGTACAGCCTAAGCTCGGTGATGGATGGTTCGAGTTTGCTGTCACTAACAATGGATGTCCTTAAACACATGATGTTCCAAGCAGCAAAGAATGTAAATCGGGAGGTTTTCTGGATGTTTTCAGCCTCAGGGAGGAGTTTGTATAGGGAAGCGGAAACAAAGGCTAGCACAATGACACCAACCTAAAATGAGGAAATAAAAAGTTTTCCCTTTTTTTTTTGGTTGCTTTTTTCAGTTCAAGCATTGCTTTTAGGTATAGTAGTTATGATGATGTATGAACACAAAGTATCTTGATACTGTTACTGTGTAGTTTTTTGTAGAATGGTAGGTAATCGAATGTTACTAGTTGTTTCATCATGTCATTTTGTATTGAGAAATCAATCTCATCACTTGATTCGGAATCACTAGCAATCATTTTGTGTTCACAGCAACTCACCACCCCGTTCCATTAACGATCACTACACACAACAAAAACTTGAAGGAAAAGCCGATTTATACAAACGATCGTTTGAACAAGATCGTTAGAATTCTAGCTAGTTCGATTAAGGTTTCCTCTGAATTTTTAGTGAATTGATTTTGTTCGAATTTTAGTATTAAAGTTTGAGAATTTGAATTGAATTGTTAAAAAAATTTGGGCAAAGAAATTTAGTATTAAAATTTAGATAAATACATCGCTGATCATGTAAAACATATTTAGGACTATGTACAAAACAAAGAAAGGATATAAGTTAAGACATTGACAAAATTAGTTGGCTTAGGATGCTTGCCCTGGATTTATGTTCTGGACTAGAGAGATGCTTGATGAAATTGTCGAAGCATGGGCCAGTAATACCCCGGCAGACAGCACAAACCCAGGAGGCAGGTTCAACCGTATGATCTTGAGAGAGAGAGAACACACACGTGACAGAAGAGAGTTTTCCGAGATGGACTTTGCATCATCAGTGGAGGCGTCAAAAGGAAACATTGTGTTATATCCATCTTCTTTGAGGTAGCTCAGCATGTCATATACTTTAGATACAGGGCGGGATATGACCATTATATTAGCTGGAGGAGGGTTATCAATATAACAACCAAAGACAAGTCGAAGCAAGGATCTGAAACCGTGTGAGCCGCCGTTATGAAGAGAGATTCCACTGGAAAAGAGCGCTTTAAGGATGTCACGAGGGACCTTTGAAAGTACGCCAACGGCAGTGATGTTGATAGGACCAGAGTAGCCTAGCTTCCTCAAATTCCGTTTGATACAGGGACGCACCTCACGAGGATCATAGCCATCGGGAACCGGAAACCTCTTAATGTCCCAATAGACCGATACTGCAGCCATAGCTGACTCCTTCGTAGGCGGAGGCGGAAGCATCATTCAAAAAAACCGTAAAGAGAGATTACTAGAGAGGGATAAGCTAAGCAGAGTTGGTTGGATCTCGATATCGACTAGAGTACTACTAGCTATAGGGTTTTGAAATCCAACGCCGCATATATATAGAGTTAGACATTACGCTTTCTTTCTATTTTCTAAAGCATGGCAACATGCAAATTTCCAAAATTATTGTATATCGATATTTCCAAAATTATTGTATATCGAGATTTCCAAAATTATTGTATATCGATATATCTTTAGAAAATTTTCCAATTTAGAATATTTCTATTTTCTAAAGCATGACAACATGCATAAAATTTCCAAAATTATTGTATACATGATTATGTTATTCCGATTACCTTTTTTTATTATTTTTCTTCCGATTAGCAATTTATTTATGTTAACATACACCTTTTTACATCTCTAGGTTTATTGGTTTATGTATTTCAATTAATTTGAAAACTCGACTCAAAATCATGTACGTATTATTATATCACTGGTTTTTAAAAAAAATGAGATTTATTGGCTACTCTTTCTTTCTAAAGCATCCAACATACATAATTTTCGAAAATTATTTTATATCCATATTTATCATTAGATTAAGGATGTACCAGACTAGTTACTTCAATCGGTCCATTACTTAATTTTGTGTATGGTGAAAAAAAAAAAGAAACTAAATAGATAATGTACATATGAATTTTATTTTATTTCTGTCAAAGAATGAGTGAGCAGATTTAAGAGTGTATTGTTCTTATCCACTATCCAAATTTTTAATTTCCATGATTAACTTTATACAAGTCCAACTTTTTATCATAACTATATAGAAATGTTGAATTCAGTGAACCTTAAGATATACTATGATTTTATAAAAAAAAAATTGTTTCAAAACCATTTGTATATTTAGAAAAAAAAACACAATTTCTTACATGACAGGTAAGACCCATTGAACCCTAAAAGAAGTATCGACTACAATTACAGGAAAAACAATTGAAAATCATATAGAACTTTGGTTTGGACTTGGTTTAGACTTGTTTCATTATCCATTCAGATTTTGATAAATAAACTGTGGTTATTGTCGGTATATAAAAGTCAAACAATTTAATAAACGGAACCGAACCGGACCGAAAATGTCAGATTCGAACCGGTTCTTCCATGATCGATGGATGGAGTGACACGACGCGGACATGNAGAGAGAGAGAGAGAGAGAGAGAGAGAGAGAGAGAGAGAGAGAGAGAGAGAGAGAGAGAGAGAGAAAGAGAGAGAAGAAAGAAAGAAGTAAAAAAAATTGTGAATCTTATCAAGAAGAAAGATGGCTATGGCCGCTTTGAATCAGCTCTACTATAACCTCGCGACAAAACCCGAGCCGGTAGGTTTACTCTTTTACATTTTCAATTAAAAACCCTAGAACAAAAAGTTCAATCTCTCATATTTTTTTGCAATCAAGTTTTTATCAAATCTTAAATTATTGATACAGATTTTTCAATTCAGTAAAGATTGTATCTTTGTGTTCGATTAAGGTTTCCTCTGAATTTATAGTGAATTGGTTTTGTTTTCGAATTTTAGTATTAAAGTTTGAGAATTTGAATTGAATTGTTCAAAAATTTGGGCAAAAAAAATGTTATTATTAACTCTCTGTTGTTTCAGGAGAAGATCACTCCCGAAGAGCAAACTGTTATTCTCTCTTGCCATCTCAAAGCTTTGTGGACTGCTGGTTTTGCCTCTGGTGTTGGTGGAGGTTTAACTTGGCAAGGTTCCTCCTCCTTTTACTCTCTTTTGTATCATATGTAACATAACTCTGTTGTAATTAATACATAGCTTTTTGATTCCTCTTTCTGGTCTGATGTTGTTTCTATGTAGTGACAAAAAAGTTGAAAGCGCCAAAAGGATTTGAGAGGCTTGCTCTTACAGCTGGTAAAACTAACTATTTGCTGCAAATCTTTGGAACTAGTAAAAAATGGTTTCTCTTAGTCTTCTCACATTGTTCAACTCCTCCACGCAGGAGTGGCTGCTGCAGCTTTGGTTGTTGCTTGGGATAGAGCAAGTAAGAAAACTGCAGTTACTTACCTTGATCGTATCCTTAGCCAAGATGCAACACGGATGCAGAAAGAGCTCGTCAATGTGTAAGCTCCCGCTTTTCGAGACTTATTGTGTTAAATTGACTTGTGTGACCTTTTTACAGTGTTTGGATGATTATATTATGCAATGTATCTGTAGTCTGATTCTACTAAGTTCTGACTCTTGATTTGGTGGACATTTTTTCCAAACTGCAGCTTATTCAGGTCCAATGAAGGTGAAGCTTGGAGGTGGCAACTTATGTCCAAACATTTCTACCCTGAAGCTGTTTACGGTGATGAAGGAGACAAACCTCAAATGCGTTGGCGTAGAAGAACCACTTTCACAGAAATTGCCTCTTCTTATGATGATGACAATAAAACCAAATCTCAGAAAAGCCACAATGGCTTACCAAATCGAGGCATCTCCAATGGATCTGATGCTTCAAAGACTAAACCAATGCTCCAAACTAGTCGGGTGAGTAGTATCTAAACTTAGTTATTATCTACTAAGCCTCTGCAAATGCTTTATGCATCATTTTAGACAAAGGACTGGTACTTGTTTCCAATATTACATTACTGAAATCTTGTTTTCAGGATGGCGAGATGGTGGAAGAGAATGCGCTTGACATTGTATTTGGTGGTTCAGAGCCAACAGAGAGCAGCATTCCTGCTGCGCCAGTTATTAGTTCGAAGGGTGCAGGAGGCAAAACGCAAACTCGCAAACAGAAAAGAGCTCAACGAAGACAGAGACTTAAAAACCGTGAAGCTTCCACCACAAATACTCCTCAGTACGAACTTGCATAGTAAGACAAGACAAGAAACAGTTATGTCTCTTCTGCTTGATGTTTATCACAATGTATTATTTGTTCTATTTAAGATCACTTTCAGCTAATCCATGGATCCAAGTTTTTAATTCCAAATTGTCATTTTGTGAAGGATGATGATGATTCTGTAAAAGAATAATTTGATTATTGAAGTAATAAAAAAATATTTTCATTGTACCGAACTATACAAAATTGTAGGCCCATTAAGCGAAGCCCATTCTTAACCCTAAAACGTATATATATTCTTTGAATCAGAGGGGTTTCGAAACCCTGGCCATAGTCGACGATATCGAGTTGCTTATCTCTCAGGTAATTTGCTTTTAGGGTTTAAGGTATATTGAATGATGATGGAGCTTCAGCCTCCTCCAAACACGGAGATAGCTAAGTCCCCAGTAATCGTCTTTTGGGACATAAAGAGGTTTCCGGTTCCTGATGGATATGATGCTCGTCGGGTTGGTTCGTGTATCAAACGGAATTTGAGGAACTTAGGCTATTCTGGACCTATCACCATCACTGCGGCTGGCGTACTATCAAAGATCCCTCGTGGCATCCTAGGAGAGGTCTTTTCCAGTGGAATCTCTATTTGCCACGGCCCCTACGGTTAGTTTCTTCTACTTCTTCTCATTCTTGATGATGGATTAGAGAGAGAGAGAGAGAGAGAAAGAGTCTTTTAGTTTGGAACCTGAGATTACTGAATGAAACAGCTCACGAGACCATGGTTGATACTGCCTTCTTCTCTTATCCGAAGTATCCACCTCCAGCTTCTATGATGGTTATATCCCGTCCAGTACCAAAGGTCGCTTATCTTCTCCAGCTTATAGTTGCTGCCGGATACCACACTATCCGTCCGTTCCCATTTGATTCTCCCGCCTCCACTGATGCTGCCAAGTCCCTCTGGGAAAACTCTTTTCTGGCAGTGGCAGGTGTGTCTCTCTCTCTCTCTCTCTCTCTCTCTGTCTTCTTTTTGAATTGCTGAAGTAGCTACTATTTTTGATCTTTCGTCCGCAGATTCACAGCCACTTGAGGAGGATAAGTCTGCCGAATGGGTTTGCTATATGTGCGATAGATTAAGTGGCACATGCTTTGATGAGTTCATGACGCATCTCTCTAGTCAAGAACATGCAGACAGGGTAATTTAAGAGCCATCCTTCTCTTTTACCCCCTCCCATTAGTTTTCCCGAAATTTTGACTCATTGCTGTTTTCAAGCAGATTCCGCTCTTTATCCCCAAATACACGGAGAATAAGGAATACGAGAAGGAGTTTGCCGATGTGGAGGATGCCGATGATGAGGAGGATACCGATGAGGAGGATGCCATTATTAAGTTTTCCGATGATGATTTTTCCTATGATGAGGGGGATGCCGATGCTTTTGAGGAGGAGGAATACGAGGAGGAGGAGGAGGAGGAGGAGGATGCCGATGAGGAGGCTTACAAAGCCAGAGTTGACCCTCCCCCTTGACTCTTTTGTGGATAATGCTACTACCATACCATGGTGAGTGAACAAGCAATCAAAAGGCCCTTTTTTTTATATCTACCTGAACACGTTGAGATTTCTAATCTTTCGAATTCTGGGGTTTTCTTATGAATACGAAAAGTGAAGATGAAGCTTGGAGAGTTACATGGCCCTCCTTGGTGTTGTTTCTTCTTTTAAGGCCTTTCGTATGGTGTGGATGCTTTGCTCTATAGTAGCGTCAATTGTTATGTGAACTTGTTATATCTTTAGCGCCATTGGATTAGCTAAATAACCTTAAAGTATACATCATGATAAACATAATTGTTTAATCCCAAATTGTCATTTTGAATGATTCTGTAAGAATATATATATATCGTTATTGAAGATAATAATATCTTTTCATTGAACCCTCTATTCGCTGTAACTCGCAGAATGATTATGAATAAATTGGTTCGAAAAATTCAAAACTTTGCAGACAAACGTCGTCATTACCGAATGTACAATTGTGAGTGAATGAATATAAATGTCCTTTTATTTAAATCCTAGTCCTCGATGCTCAAATGAAAGTACTCTTCAAGAACTCCTCTAGGCGTCCTACCAAATCCCTTGGCCACTTCTTCCATTTCTCTTAGCTTTGTCACTTCTTTTCTAACCTGATCCAATCTCTTCAACACAATCGTCATCAAGCTATTCACATCTCCACCTGATACTCGCCTCGACAGCTCTGTCTTCTCCTTCTCAAGAAGCCTATACAGATCAGCGAGACATTCTTTCTGAGCATGAAGTTTGCCTTCTGCAATTTGGTACTCAGATTCCTGAGCCTTTCTCAGCGCGATTAGAACCTCATTAATTTCTTCCTCGAGTTTGTGCATCTCGGCATCATGATTGAATGGTATCGGCCCAATTGGAGTCACGTCCTGTAAACTTTGCAATGTATTATTATTGTCTTTGCCTTCTCCACTGACAGGGATATCTACAACCAGAATAACCATAATATGTTATAAATGAATATTAAAGCAACTACAACACATGATCAGAAAGTGTGATTAGGGAATTGTACCTGTCCATATAGCTGATCTATCGACATCATTCCGGAGATCTTCCAAGCTCGTGCCACATTTAAGCTGCAATAATTATGCTTTAGTTACAGGAACATCTAGTAGTAAATAATATTACATTTTACAGAGTATAATGTACCTTGATGACTGTTGATTCGATACAGTTTAATAATTCCTTAGCATTATCTCTTTGTGAGCCTCGCAGGATACTAGCACCGAGATTCAGGATCTCCTCCACGTCGCCTTGATATTCTACAGTCTGACACATAACTATGAACTTGTTGACATGTGGAACCAAGTCCTTTTTGGCGTCACATCGCCTGCAGTAGTATTCAGCATCCAACCCGATGCTGCCCCCAACGGTTCCAGCCATGTAAGCTCGAAGAGCACACTCCACATGAGCAACATGTCCACATATATGACCCTCGGAAACCAAAGCTTCGCATTTGATATAGCTATAACCTCCATGCTCCAAACTAATAAATTTGCAGCAAAGGATGCAACAGCAATCAGAGCAGAATTTAGGTTCACCGCAGCAAATATCACAAGGCATAGTGGGTAAAGTTTCGTCTTCACTCTGTGGCATCACGCTCGCACATTTTTTATTACCAGCCTTACAAACCTTAACATCACATACAATATCAAGCATTGGATCTTCATCTGAGCTATACACTGGCAATGAAACCTGCTTCTGAGGCATAATGCCTACCAAACAGAGAAAAAAAGCTACTTTTTCAGACTTCAGAATGATAAAACGTAATTGATACAGTTAAAAACTAACAGAAACATGCATAAGGCATAACTCAGGAAGCAAAAGGATAAACATAGGAATCGCTATAGAGTTGATTGAAACTGACCATCTTTGCAGGGTATATTCCAGCTAAAAGAAGCAAAGAACTTTGGAACATCAGCTTCAGGGAAGGTCTGACGAATGTAACGTTCGAGTGAGAGCCTGCTCCTAAAAACCTTGTTTCTCGGCGATGTTTCAGTATTTAAACCGGGAAGATGCTTAGGAGGAAACAAGTATCTATCCTTGAAGTGGCCTTTACCACTTACTCTCGGTCCAACCTTCCAATGCCAAGTATCTCCAGGGTTAGGCCAATTCTCAGGAGCATACGGTAAACCTTCACCAGAACCCAACGGCTCTACTGGTTTCAGAACAAGACGAGGCGAGCCACCTCTGTTACTTTGATCAATGTCCATGGATTCCATGATAATAAGACCTACAAAACTAAATCACAACAACCAAATTGGAAGAGCATCAAAACACAAAGAAGAGTGTCACACCCGATACAAAGAGAGTGTTAAAACGAAACATATATGGCATTTCAATGCAACCAATTAAACCATTGATATAGCTCAGTTCCCATGCCAAACAAGATAACCTACAGAGTTGTTGCTATACCTTAAGATCAGTGTTACGATACTCACAAATTCTTATCAGGCCAAACAAAGACAAGATTGTCAAGAGAAGATCCAAATCCAAACGCATGCATAAAAAGGCGAGTTTCGAAAGCAAGAAATTGCAAAATCAGTCACGCGGAATCCATTATCAAAACCCGAGGAGGAGGAACTGATGAAACACAAAAAAAAATAGGAGAGAGAAGAACGTACAAATTTCCAGAGACTTCGACACCGATTAGTTTGAGAGGATCACGACGACGACGATTAATTCAATATCTTGCTCATCGAGTTTTGCTATACGACAATGGTGGAATGAAGCTAACGGCCGTCACACTCCAAGGAGCGGTCTCGGGAAGGAAGGACAAAGATTAAAGAACTCAACCTCGGAGGATGCGAAGGAGAATTTAAGGGTTTGAGCCAAATAACCAGAGATACCCAAATTTCACAATCCAATCCTTGGGCCTTAGTGGGCCTGATTATAAAAGGCCTAGGTGGGTCTTTATTTTTCATTCTCATGGGATTATAGTTAACGTTAAAGGCCTAATTTTTGCATCTCTCTTTAGTTTTGTTCGAAGTATTAATTTAGTCACGGTCTTCATCTAAAAAACGTAAAAATAACTTTGACTAGAAGAATTAACCTGATCAGTTAATTTAGTCGGACCCTAACGAGATTGGTTCACAGGGATGGGGAGGGTCCATCACAATTCACAAAGTTGTTATATTGCAATCAGGGAGTATTTACTATTTAGAGAGAGTTTGAAAACGATAGTGATGAATGTGACTGTGTCTTTATGACAAAGATCTACAATGGAGTTTTATGTGAGTCTGATGTTCACACTCGACAACTTTCACAAGTTCGAGAACATCATGTGATTTGAATCTTGATATCATTGTTTCCCATTAATGGAGCTTTTGTCGACAAGTTTTAACATGTCCCTACAATAGTAACAACACTGTGTGAGTGTGACAGAGATTGAAAGAGAGATATAGATAGATACCCCAAGAAAACAACCACCCATTTGAGATTCCTTCTTGTGATAATTCCAATTTAACTATATGATGATTTCAAAATAATACAAAAATAGAAATTGATCTCAATGTACCTTCCAAAGATAATGACAACTTGTGGGGCTAAAAGTTTCTGTACAATCATCTCTGACATCTTCATACCATCTTTTTATTTATACACACACACCAAACAATGATTAGGGCATAAATGCCTTTCGTATTACAAGCATTTATTACTTACCATATTATGCTCATCCGTTTCATCTACTATAAATAGATCAATATTTGTATAAATCATTAATTCATGGGCAATGTTGTATGATAGGTCACTTATCAGTCACCACATTTGGCAGGTTCTCGTCGACAGAGACTGATCAAATCTAAGTATTATTATTGTTGATGAAAGAAAGGCTGCATTCATATATAGATTTCTCACGCGGATGTAATTTCAATATTATAGTAATAATAAATGTTGACGACAACAAAATTGCCAAAAAAAAACAAAGAAAGAAACTCTCTCGAATCTTCCTTACGAGAAATTGATTTTGTGACAAATCAATAATCATCACGGATATATATGGAGAAAAATATAATGTGAAATTACGTTTTAAATTTATATAATAAGAAAACGTTGGGTAGCGATGGCCAAAGAAAACATTGGGTAGATTTTGTAACCTTAAATATATTTAATGCAATTAAAAGAGTCTATTCGGACCACTCGATCGATCATAAATTTTGGTCTAGCTAGCTAGTGTTCTGTTTAGACATAAACTTACCGAATAATTCTTTTTGAAGAACGAGTTCATCCCGAAACTAATCGGTCATTATGATAATTCGGTGAATTAATTGGTTGCTAAGAAAACATAATTAGCGGTCCAAAAGATAGATATGGAAAAGGGGAAAAGAACAAAGATTAGTTAAGATGAGAAATGAGAAGAAGTGAGTCAGTATCTTTGCACAAACATCGATCTCTCAGAGAGATTCTCTCTTGTCTTTGGTCATGAGATGTCTACTTTAGGTTAGTCCAAACATTGCCTCCTCGTGATCCTTGCTGTATATATTTGCAAGGACAATAATTCGTCTTCCATGGTAATTTTGATATAGGGTTTATATAATCTCTTGACTTCTTAAATAAAATAAATTTATTTTGCTAAAAATAAAGGTTTTGCTCTCACCCCAGATTGCCATTACATTCATATAAAAAGGTGAAAAGTATAAAGATAAATAGAAAACAGTACACTGTTTTGGATTCTACTACTGATTATTATTATATAGATCATGGAAAACATATAAATATCTTATAAACTTATTTCCTTTTACAAATTTAAGCCACAAGACAAAAACTTTACGCGTAGGCGCTTTTTCATGTTTTTACGTACCACCGAGCTTCGCTTGTTGAGTTGTTTACGTATACTATAAGACAAAAAGGGTATAATTCTCAATTTTGTTTTAATTAATGAAAATTTAAATGTTCAATTCTAGTATCTATTAATCAGAAGAAAAAAAAAATCTTTACTTTTAATACCGACATAATTTGGAATTTTAATCATTTAGTATGCTAGAATTTAGTACTAAGTGGCAACCGGCAAAGTGCTAACAACCCTCAAACGAACAAACAAAAAAACGTTAAGTTAAGATTACTGTTAATAATAATATACGTTGTATTTGATCCAAACAAAATAAGTAAGAATAATAAAGAGTGAAAATCAAAGATTTACAGCAAAGCACGATGCATGATGTAAATATATAATAAACATTATATACATACATGGTGTGATGGTGGTACATAATATAAGCATATGTACATATAAATAAGTACATGGATGATACAATATTACTATCAAACAAATAAAGACACCTAGCTAATCCACTTGCTCAATACATATTCTCTCACTCTCTTTCTCTCTACACACAAAAGAAGCAATGCCAAGAGTCATGTGGAAAAACTTCCATCTTTGCTTCCCATCAAATCTCACCAAGCCTTCTTCAACTCCATCGTCCGAAGCCACCTCCGACGAGCCCAACCGTCCACCCCTTCTTCTCATCAACAACTTCAACCTCCTCTATGATGACTTCTCCGTTGCCGGACGCCGCCTATCTAAGCCTCTCATCGACGACGTTGTACCCTCTTCAACGTTCACGGCCTCCACCCCCACCGCGGCTAACTCTTCTTCCTCCTCCGCCTCATACGATGACTCTGACAACTACGGTTTTGCCCCTGAAGACGGCTCTCCCCCTCCTGATTTAACCGCCGTTTTAGCCTCACGTCGCTTCTTCTTCTCTTCCCCTGGTCGCTCCAACTCAATCACTGACTCGCCGGATCTCCGCTGCCGCGATAACTACGACACTGCCACTAGTACCAATAGGCTTCTCACCGGAGGAACGGCCGTGAAAGAATACGTGCAATCCCCTGACCCTTACAACGACTTCAGGAGATCAATGCAGGAGATGCTCGACGCCGTCACAAACGCCGGAGATCTTCGCCGTTACGAGTTCTTGCACGAGCTGTTGCTCAGTTACCTCTCTTTGAATGCCGCCGATACACACAAGTTCATTATCAGAGCTTTCGCCGACATTCTCGTCTCTCTCTTATCAGACGGTCACCGGATAAGCTGACGTGTGTAACTCTCTCTTCATGTAATATAAAAAAACAACTCATTTGTTAGTTATTCTATTTTTATAACGCGTTAGGACAAATCAAACAATTAAAAGTAAAATGTAATTATTGTGTAATGATACGAGAAAATCGAGAGAGGCGTGGGTTTTTGTCTCGATCGCATGCTGTTAATTAGATTGCTTTTAATCTCTTTTTGTTGTATTACCGTTCTAAATAGATGAAACTTGTTCATTCTGTGACTGCGAAATTATAGTGTCAATTAGCTTCTTTTTTTTTAATGATTTTTTAATACTTTTCCTGAAATTTCATCTATTTTAATTATTAAGCGACGAAATCTCAGTTTTCATTATAAACTTCAACGTGTAAAATTTATTTTCGCTGATTATACCAACAAATGATTAAATTGCCTAATTTGGTACGTATGATGTATGATTGTATTAATTAAAAGTTTGTCTTTTGGAGAAACTAAACTACCAAGAAATTGAAAAACGGTAACGTTCGGTTTAGTGCCGCGACAAATAATGAAAGCTAAGTCGGTACTGACAAAATTGGTACTATTTCTTCTTCTTCTTATTTTTTTCGTAACGTATCAAAATTATGTTTGACATAAATTGTAAGATTGACTTTTTCTGCTTTTCTTGCTGTTCTCACGTTACATCCACATCAAAAAACAAAATATAGAATCTAAAACTTGTATATGATATTTTTTACATCGAAGTACTGTAATATATATGAAAAAAAAAAACTATTCGGATATTTTAGTCCCGGCCGATACGAATACCATCATAATTTCTTTTGTACGTTGGGTTTCAATTTTTCATGCTAATATCATGGCCAAATTAAAGACGCAATTTCTTTTGTACGATGGGTTTCATACCATCATCATGATATAGTTATCCAAACGCATAAAGTGCGCATCGTGAATCATGATATATATTACCAATTTTAGGGAGGGGTGATTGGGTGAATATATTAATCATAGGTATTCAATTTCAGCAAATATTGAGATCTGTTGGTAGGTGATTCTTTCCATGAGATTTTTTTTTTACACATAACACAAGGTGAGACAAAAACAAAATAGGAGAATCCTAAAGAGACGGATGTTGGCTGAAGCTTTTAAATATAGGTCCATGCATGCTCAACCAATATTATAACAAAACTAGCTAGTAGTAAATTGTTCATTACGAGAATTCAATTGATCAAACCAAATTATTTAAAGAGAATAAGTCTATAAAATATTTATATTTACTTTCTAATAGCTTATATAAATCTTTCCAAAAACATAGAAAAATCTACCCAAAGACTCTCAATAGAGAGTTTTAAAGATTCGTCGACGGTAGACTCGAGATTTTTCTCTCCCAAACACGATAATCGAGGAACCTCAACAGCAACCCTCTTCCTCCGACGCCGGTAAAGGAAAACTTTGCCGGCGTCCGGACTCAACCCGATTCTCTAACCCTTGTTTTCGCTCTCGTAGTTTAGCTTTCTTTTTCGTCTTGTTGAAGTTTTTTTTCCCCTTTTATCCCTCTCTATCCCTCCCCACCGACATGCATACAACAGCCGATCTACAATCCAAAGAGGACAGATGCTGGTCGGAGCTCTACAGCTCTCTACCGCTTCAAAACTCTTTCCCGGAGATGCTTTATGGAACCCCAAACTTTGTCAGATCTGGTTTTCTGATCCACCAAGGGGAACTACTAAACCAGGTAATGGTGATGGCAGGAGCAGATCCCCGACCATCATATGCGCCTTGCCTGGTGGAGATGTCGACGGTGTACGACGGTTTCCTCTTCTTGGTATCGAATTCCTGTACCAGAGACTTCAAGCTCCCAGGGTTCCTCTTTTACGCCGCAAGTCTTGTTTCAAACCCCCAATCACATCCCCTCCCTTCACCGGAGATGCTCGAGCCTTTGAATCAGACATCCGCTCAACCCGGCCGCCGTGTGACCCCTAATCTGATCCCGTCTGTGAAACTAGGTTTTTCGCTGCTGGGCCTTTCTGTTCTCGGCCCATTAAGGTTATTGAGCCTGCTATCAAAAGCTGTCTTAACCGAACGTCCCCTGCTTTTAACCAGGTTTGAGCGGAACTCAAATCTCTTCTACTCTAGTCAATATATGTGTAGATTTATGGAACCATTTGTTCGAAGACTGCATTTGGAAAGTAAATCACCATTATTGCTAGCTTGGTTAGGGATTGTTGTAGAAAACCTGTTTGTAGATTGACAGACTGATTCTGCTCTTGAGGCTAGCAACTTGAATGAACTCGGCATTATGATCCAGACCTTTTGGCGCTGTGATTACCGATGTATCTTCAAGCACTTGCCTTCTCCATTTAGTATGCTCATCGAGACCTTTAAACTGCCTTTTATCAACTTAATGAAGTATCCTTCTAGAAACCTGAAGACCAATGGCATTATGACCCCATCTCCATGGAGTGGGTGTTACCATTACAGTCCTCAGAGGTTTACACCGAAGCATATCAGCTTCAGAACCATTACCACCACCCGGCCTACAACCCATCGAATCCTTGCCAAGGCGATGCTTCTGCTTCTGCCCCTCTCCTTGGAGAGCTTTGTGGCCCTGATTCACCTCTCAACGTTACAAAGTCGTTTGACTGTGACTACCTTGTCAGCTATCGGATTCTTCGATGTTGATCAATCTTGCAACCAGAATCTCACATGTCTCAGCTTGCTTCTTAGCGACTGCCTCATAGCTCTCTTGGATTATTGCTTGATGCTTTTTATCTTCTTGTTTATGACTTTGGGAAAAGTCTACCTTTGTAATCTTTTTAACCTTTTAAACTCTGGAATTTCAATTTCCTCCCTTTGCATGGTTTCTATTTGAATGAATGGAAGCTTATCTGTGTTTCAAAANAAAAAAAAAAAAAAAAAAAAAAAAAAAAAAAAGACTCTCAATAGAGACTTTTTGCTGGACCGAATACCTACAATTGTTGTTTCATCATAAACATGTTCTACAAGAAATCAATTATTCCACAGTCGATGAACGTACGTGGTTATTTTTGGTTTTCGATTTGGATTAGTTTCATCGAAAACATCTCACAGAATCAAATATATATGGTTGTTAATTAATAGGAGAAAGTTCTTGAAACTTTACAACATTTTCCGTTGGTTCGTTAGATTTGTCTCAAAACATATATATGTACTCTGTATATGTATATGTAATATTTGGAAGACTTTAAGAAGCACTAATTGTAAAACATCATACATATTTCAAGTAAGCAAAACATTATTACATAATATTTTAAGTAAGCATACAATTGTGGGCACAGGAGTGTAATTAGTGCCTGCTTTTCTGCCGCTTGTCTCTCTACTCAATAAGTCCAGAAATAAAGTTGAGTCACGTTTTACTTTTATATATAGGCTGCTGTATGTTAAGGCGATTCGTCTAATTTCCATTATATAATTCAGTGATGTCGGTTGAAAAGTATATTAAGACACATACGATTAACAAATAGCTGGAATAGCTCAGTTGGTTAGAGCGTGTGGCTGTTAACCACAAGGTCGGAGGTTCAACCCCTCCTTCTAGCGCGTTATCAATATTTTTTTAATTTTATTTTTTTAATCATCTTTAACTTAAAGGGCAATTACGTCATTTTACCTAAAACAACAGGAACCATCCATCTTTCATCTCTCTCCTGAAAAACAGAACTTTGGAACTGGAAGCACTTCTGTCGCCGCCGATAAAATAAACGGAAAAAGCCTTTGTCGTTTGTTATGGGTTTCCTTGTAGCCGCTATGAACTTTTCCCCTACCTTGATGCATCAACAACTCAAATCGAACCAGCATCAATGTCAAAGTAACATCTTCTTCTCTTTTTTTTTTAAAGAAATCTCTGTTTCTATGATCTTTAGTTTCGAACTGATGAGGCAAACAGGTCTTTTAATCGAATCAAAATTGATTTCAAGATTTCTAAGAGTCTACAAGTTTTGTTTTTTAACAGATGAAAAGCTTCAGGGGAGATGTCATAGCCAATCATCATCTTTGTTTGATCGTCGTGGTTTCTTGAACTGTGTTGGTGTTACTTCGCTCGTAGCCACTCTTGAGTTTTCTGGATTACAAGCTCAGGCGGCCGCAGAGGATAAAGTAGAAGGAGAAGGAGAAGGAGGAGTTGTTAGTGCTTTCAAGACTTTGTTTGATCCTAACGAGAAAACAAAGTCTGGCAAAGAGTTACCAAAAGCTTACTTGAAATCTGCAAGAGAGGTTGTGAAGACGATGAGAGAGTCATTGAAAGAGAACCCTAAAGACAATGCTAAGTTCAGAAGAAGCGCTGATGCAGCTAAAGAATCCATTCGCGATTATTTGAGCAATTGGAGAGGACAAATCACTGTTTCTGGAGAAGTATGTTTTGTCTCTTTTCTTCATCTTTTTGATTGAGACTTGATGAATTGTAGTAACTGATTGATCCAATTTGATGTGTTTCAGGAATCATACGCGGAGCTGGAGAATGTAATCCGAGCTTTGGCTAAGTTTTACTCAAAGGCAGGTCCTTCTGCACCACTTCCTGATGAGGTTAAGACTGAGATTTTGGATGATCTTGATAAGGCTGAAGAGTTTTTGTAACAGTCTCATCCTTTTTGATAGTTTTGCTTGTTTGTTATTGACACTTGAAAGCAAAAGAAGAAGAAGATCTGTGAGATATAAAGAGCTCTGATATCTTAAAAACTAGAATGACCCAAATTTTTTATACATAATTGGAACGTTAATAGAATACAATGTTGTGAATAATAAAATAAATACAAGTAACGACAACAACCACAGCACTCTTTCCACACTAATCCAAGCTAAAAATATGAGAGACCACTCAAGCCTTTAAGATATTGTGATTCCACCGTTTAACACAAGCTTATCCTTAATTCTATAGCATCACTTGCCGAGCTCAAAGGGAAAGGATATATCTTCATCACAGACCTCCTATGAAACTGAGTCCTGATGGATGTAGTACGATGGACCGTCAAAGTTATGACCATCAATATGTCCGAACAAATCCAGGGAGATATTATACCTCCTCCAGGAGAACAGCTCAGATTCATCTTCAGTAAACAATTTTTCTCAGCCAAAGGTCCCTCTCTTCTCACAAAAGAAACCCATCCGCAAATGCATTGTCCTTCGATTCAGCCAACTCGGCACAAGGTCCAACTATGTTATTGTCTTTACATGAAGGAACTCCATCTAAATTCGATGGGTTTTGTTCACTTTTGGCTTCTTGAGTGATTGAGCTCAAATCTGATGATACTCTACCAGAAATAGATGAAGAGAGCTTGCTTTCAACCTGAAATTTGGTTGATTCTTGTTGGATTTCCTGAGAATGTAAACCAGCATCAGCTTGGACATTCACATCCGTAAGGCGGTCTTCACATGATGATCCTGTATCTTCACCTATATGACCGGATACGGGCTTAGTGCCAGACTTTAGTATGATCTCACCAGGAGAAGAGCTAACGCCACATTCTTCACCAGGCAAGCTTTTCCTCAACTCATCCTCTGGCTTGGGAATTGTGTCCATGGCTGTTTCAACTGATATGGGAATGTTTGCTTCATCTGAAGCAAGAATATTCTTGTAGCAGTTTGAAGCATCAGCGATCAATTCATCACCCTCAACGGAGGATGGACCAATTTCAACACATGAGGCAAATTCTGATTTCTTTTCTGTCTCTATCTCTGATTTTCTGGTATCACCTGTAGCTGCAGCGACTGTAACGTTTTCTTCATGGAGCAGCGGTTTCTGTAACATGTCTATTCCAGGGAATACCAATGCGTTCAGGTACCTCATCTCTTTTCTAACTGAGTCATCAAAAGGACTGAATCCAAAGTTACCAGTCCATGCAGGCAAGAAGTCTGGAATGGCAGGAATAACCATTTTCTCAACCTTGAGAGAACGCATAGCCTTTAAAACAAGACAAACAAAAGTTAAAAATTTGAAAAAGCACCTTTAAGCATCTGGTCCCCACCAACAATGATATGTTGATATATAGTTCAACGAGCTTACCAATTCAATTGCATCAAAAAGGCGACGACACATTCCTTGACGCCTATATATATGCCTGGTTCCAATAAATGGCATCTCCGCTAATTGCATACCATGAAACCTAACATGGAAAAAAAAAAACACTCAAGTACTTAAAATGTATGAACATGTGCAATCACTTGCATCTAAATGGTTTTCTAAATCACAGCTAGTTAAAAGGCTTCCTCTTCCTATCAGCAACCAATTTGAAAAGGCAGAAGACAGGCAATTAGAGAACCAGAGAACTCAGAGTAATAGCAAAGAGGGTGATAAATAAAAATTCAATACAAATAAACAACTTTCAGTTGTTCAAGGACTAAGGGGGGAAGGAAAGTGCAAGAGTTACAAAAGTATCCCACTGGTTTCCAATGAGTTTCTGACAAAGCTAGATAAGAAGCCACTCTTATTGAAATATGTTGACTAAGATGATGGACGGTACCTGAGAGATGCCGCTGATATAATTTCGTCTCCTCTCTCTAGGATAGCGGTGAAGAAGCCAGTATAATTTATACGGTTGAAATTGGATCTGCATACAGAAGGCAGTCAACATATAGAACCACGGATAGGCAGTAAAGAGCAACCCAATTTATAGGCGGTTAAAGTTCCATGCAAGTGCATCTAATAAAAAAGTTGCAAACAAACGTAAAATAAAGACCAAACTAATAGTAACAATAACGTATCAAACTTGATAATACACAAACACCAGCTTTACTTCAGTACATCTACAATGACACATTGACAAGTTTACATTGATTACAGCTGACATGTTGTTCTCTGACTCTCAACTCATACTAGATACCAAATTCAATTCACTTTCAGGATAATCAGTTATCCTCTTCCATGCTAGTATAAACTCCATATCAAATGGAGTTGAAGAGATTATACTATTTTTAGCATG